>NC_142664.1:31851242-31985284 GCF_026168435.1 Sesamum indicum
TCAAAATCATCAACCCTCCCTTCCTTTAGTTTCTTCAAACCAATCCACAAACTTTCTGGTCCAGGACACTCAAGTTAGCAGAAGGTTGTGGGTCGGACCCAACACAAGTCCAATCCGCAATGTCTCGCTAAAGAAGAGATTGGTGCAGGCTATCAACCACCTGAAAGATTCTATAAGGGATAAGGATGTCCTTATTCAGATCTGGGTCCCTGTCAAGAAAGGAGGCAGGCAAGTCCTCACAACGAATAATCAACCGTTTTCACTTAATCCCAACTGCAAGAATCTTGCAGATTACAGGGATGTTTCCCGCAGTTATCAGTTTGCAGCAGACGAGGGCTCTAAGGAGTTTACTGGATTGCCTGGACGTGTTTTCTTGAACAAGTTGCCTGAATGGACGCCGGACGTTCGTTTTTTCAAAAGAGAAGAGTATCCACGTGTGAATCATGCTCAACAGTATGATGTTAGAGGATCACTTGCACTTCCAGTTTTTGAACAGGGGAGTGGTAATTGCTTGGGGGTTGTTGAAATCGTGACAACTAGTCAGAAAGTGAATTATCGCCCTGAACTTGAAAATGTCTGCAAAGCGTTAGAGGTGCTGTATTGTTCTTCACTCTGTTTGTATTTCTATTTTTCTATTCAAAACCATGCGATAACCATAAGTTTTAGACAACTTAGTTGAAGAACGATGGAAATAAAAACTGAAAAATAATTTGCTGAGCAAAGAGATGCTTTATGTATGGCCAAATGTGGATGAAAACTTTGACAAGTTTGTGAAATTATGTCAATATGGACTTTTTAGGGTGAGTTATTTCTCAAATGAAACATCAGTTCAGCAAAGATCTTTTTATCGGAATGAAAAAGAAATTAGTAAACCGTCATGTTTGGTTTTGGCTTATCATCTACCTTGCTAAATGATACAATTGCTCTCTTTTTATCTGAACAAAGTTTTTCTCTTGCAGGCTGTTGATTTGAAGAGTTCTGACATTCTGAATCCTCCCAACATAGAGGTGGTATCTGATGTCATTTTCAAGTTAAAAATTCCGAATCATCTGCAATTTGAAATTTATTCCTAATACAGAGGTGCGATTTTATGTATCAGGACCGCAACGAATCTTACCAAGCTGCACTTATGGAGATCAGAAATGTCCTGAAATGTGTCTGCGATACCCATAAGTTGCCTTTGGCACAGACGTGGGCTCCTTGTGTTCAACAAGGTAAAGGTGGCTGCCGGCACTCAGACGAGAATTACACACAATGTGTTTCAACAGTCGACACTGCCTGTTATGTCGCTGATCAACAAGTTTCTACTTTTCATGAGGCATGTTCTGAGCACCACTTGCTCAAAGGCGAAGGTGTTGCTGGCAAAGCTTTCCTAACAAATCAACCGTGTTTTGCTGAGGACATAACAGCTTTTAGCAAGACAGAGTATCCTCTCGCACATCATGCTCGGGTGTTTAACTTGTGTGCTGCTGTAGCAATACGACTCAGAAGTACATATACTGGGGCAGCTGATTTTGTTTTAGAACTCTTCTTGCCGCTAAATTGCAAAGATGTTGAAGATCAGAGGTGGATGCTTGACTCATTATCATCTGTTATACAACGAACTTGCCAGAGTTTACGTGTAGTTACGGATCAGGAGTTGGCTCGGGAAACATCAGGCAGAGGAATAGCTGGTAAATCAGATGGTGAGAATCACCCAAGGTTGGTAACTTCTCCTTCCGAAGAACCATCTCCTGTTGCTTCGTCTTGTATCAGGCACGTGGTCGATTCCCAGCACAAGGGAAAACGAATTGCTGCTTCTTTGGGTCATCACAAAGAGGAACTGGGGGAATTCAAGGTGACAACCCAATGGGATAACTCAGGGTCGGACTTCCATTATTCGCCAGCTTTTTCAGAGCATGAGCAGCCCCAGCAGGACTCGGGACCTAAACCAAGTGGTGATGTTACTGGAAATTTTTTCTTGGCTGGTGGGGATCTTCCTGTAGGTCCTAAAACAAATCCTGAGAAGAGAAGGACAAAGATTGAGAAGACTATTAGCCTGCAAGTACTTAGGAAGTATTTTGCGGGGAGCCTAAAAGATGCTGCCAAGAACATTGGAGGTATGGCAATACCTCACAGCACACATAATCCGGTTGCTAAAAATGGAATTTTACTGATTTACAGCATTCTCAAAGAGCAGCATTCTTTTAGTTGACAGCGTATGCCATAGGAACATCAATGCTTATCAATTATGATATTATTTGATATGGGTACTTTATTCTCTGGACAAATTGTGGTGTTTTGCTTTGGTCTTGACTTCTTACCGGATGCTCCTTACAATGTTGTTCCTTTTCATTGACGAGTCTGATGAACTTGTTTTCCTTAATATTCGTTATGGACATTAAACCCAGTCAGTGCAAATTGTGCTTTCTAGACTTCATTAAGCTTTTGAGATGAGACTTGATATGAAAATATGAATAGAAAATAAGCAAGTATTCTTCAGAGCTACTGGTGAAGTGATACATTCAAGAGAAGTACCTTAAAAGATCTACTTCTCCCAGTCCTTCCCCTCAGATTCCCACACTTCTGCCATCTTGAATATCAGCTGCAATGTCATGATAAAAGCAACCTTTCCTAGTCAATTTGTTTACTAATCGTTGCTTCTCTTAACCTTTTATGCTACTTATTCAACAGTATAGGATTATCACAGCCTTGTTCGCATATATATATATATATGTATATTTCCTGCAATATTTTTTTTATTTATGGCTTCTATTTGTGGAGCTGTGGTCGGTATGTTATTCATGAGTTTAGGGATACTATATCTATATCTATAATATATATCAAAGCTCAAGGCCTTAAAGTAACTACTTTTGGTAGATAAAATATGAGTTATATCATTTACAAATAATAATATCTTTAATTAATTACTTATTCACATTTAAGGCTAAATCTATTTTATCAGTTTTCATCAATCATTCATTATATTTTTTCTATTTTATTTAACTAAATAGATATAACAAAAATTTAAATTATGCACACACATCTTCGATTACTAGTGTATTTAATGTTTCGTATAGTATGCTTCAAATCTAATCCCAGCCCACTAGAGGTTTTTATAATCTATTGTATTCCTACTGCAGTGTGTCCGACTACCTTGAAAAGAATATGCAGGCAGCACGGAATAACTCGATGGCCTTCTAGAAAGATCAAGAAAGTTGGTCACTCATTGAGGAAGCTTCAACTTGTGATAGATTCAGTACAAGGTGCTGAGGGTTCTATTCAGCTCAGTTCTTTCTATAACAACTATCCGGAGCTTGTCTCTCCAGATGTACCAGGAAGCAGCCACTTACAAATGTCAGAGATGAATGATCAGCTGCAACAGGTGAATACCCAGCCTGTAGGCACCTTGATAAGTCCTGTAACCACTGCTTCAAAATCACCTTCTTCCTCTGGCAGCCACAGTTCAAGTTCAAGTTACTGTTGTTCTACTGGGGTGAAGCAGTCATCTTTCCCTGTAACTGGATCCAGTAGTGGAGAAGCTTTATCAGCAGAACACACTGGAGAGATGCTAAAGAGAGCACGTAGTGATGCAGAATTGCATGACTTGGGCCAAGAGGAAACAAAGCTTTTAGTTCGATCATACAGCCATAAGATTTTCAGTAACCATGCTCCCAATGAGACTCCACAGGTGCCTAAAAATAGCAGCAAGGTATATGATGTGGGTATGTTTAGAGTAAAAGCTACTTTTGGGGAAGAAAAGATCCGTTTGAGTCTGCAACAACACTGGGGTTTCATAGACTTACAGCAAGAGGTCTTTAGGCGTTTTAACTTAGACACTAAAAGCAGTAGATTTGATCTAAAATATCTGGACGATGACTCAGAGTGGGTGCTTTTGACTTGTGATGCTGATCTTGAAGAATGTATAGATATACACAGATCGTCCAAGAACCGAACAATTAAACTGTCCCTCAATCAAGTCTATAATCCAAGTCTCGGAAGCTCATTTGGTAGTAATGGCCCATATTAAAGGTGACTTTTACAACAAAATAAGTATGTTTCTTGTGTCTTGAAGTTGGATCACTTCAAAGGGATGACAAGCTGTTTTTGTTCCCTCCTTAACGGGTGTCAGAAAGTTCAGGACGTAGTAATGCTTGCTCAATGAATGGCTATGTTTACAGCCATCTGCCATATTTGTAGATCAGTTGAAGTGGGACAGGTATTGTAGCGCTATCTTTTTTGGGTGCTAAGGTCAGATTTATTTTGGAGTGTTCTTCTCGTTTGTATAATTATTTGTAGTAACGTCATTGACACATTTACGTACCATACTATGTACAAAGATTTCCATTAAGCATCTGTTTTTCAAGGCTCCACATGTGTTATCTTTCCATTTTATTCTTGCAAAGCATGATCACCATTCTCCCCTTCTCCTTGACTCATTGATGATGTTTATGGATAATTTGTAGCATATGCTGTCAAGTTATATCCCGAATCTGAAGCTCAGAGCAGAACAACTCCATCTTTTGGTAACAGCAGCTGGTGTTCGCTTAACTGATACCACAATACTGATACCGCTTTCGGCATTCAGGAAAAGAATAAAAAAAAAAAAGAAGAAATAAAGAAATAAAGGAAAGAACAAAGTTGACAACAAAATTACACAGGAAAAATGTGGGGATTGAAAATAGGAAACAATTGAGACAGTTACATTATGCCGAAAACGATGTTGATGCTGATGCTGTAGTCATGACATTTATTTGCTTTCTTGTACTCGCAAAGATGAAAAATAGGACTCCGGAAATTACAAAAAGGTGCCCTGTCTTCCTAGAAATTTCAAGCTAGGATAGATAACATGACTCCCTAGAAGAAAAAAGAAGAAATCATCAGCAGATTGCACAACTTGCTGGCCCTCTCCAATTGTCGTTTCCGCAGGCAATGATGGTCGTCAGCTGGTTACGCTGCAGGATTTTGCCTTCAGTTTTGCAACTATGTAAAAAATCACCACCTAACATGGTCAACGCTCCCAAGTTTCCTTCAACTCCAGTCAACATTTCATTACTTGCCCCAGAAGTACGTAGCTCTTTGGTATTTGTTGAGAAAGACGGCTATTTAATATGTGAGCTTGTCACAACCAAGGAAAATAGGAATGATAAAATTTAGCCTTCCACTCACAGCTACTGCTCCAAAGTTTCACTAGCAGCACTTAGCCTCAATCTGACAAAAACATAGAAACCTCACCTACGCATGAGGCTAATTTGGGCATGAGATTAGCATGACAAGAACGTTGTCTGCAGAATAAATACAAATAGATTCACTAGTGACACATTACCTCATTTGGTGAAGAATTTCATGTATAGTGCCACATGGTGCTAGTCTTTTGCATGTACTCCAGTTTCTATTAGTTCTGCATGCACTCCAGGTTCATGACCATGATGTAGCTGCGGCAGTCCAGAACAAAAATTGCATCATGAGCACCAAGCTAAATATAGAAAAGGAAAAAAAAAAAGGAGAGATATGAAATATACAGAAGAATTATTGGAGAAGTATGCATAAATGTTGTATATGCATATAGGTCGATATACAAAGGAGACCGGGTCAGAGAAACCATGCTTTAGAATAAAAATGTCTTCCTTTTTTTTTTTCCTTTCATTCTGGGGGGGGGGGGGGGGGGGCAAGGATCAACACATACCCTGGGTGAATTAATTTGAGAACTTACTGTAAGGTGTCTTCTTTGTCCACACCTTAAGTTAGCTACAGTGAAGACATTTTCACAGCTGATGATAAGAGATATATGGTCATCATTTCTGAGCTTGACTGTTGACATTCAGCTGACTCCTATATAAGACCACACCTTGAGCACACAACACACTTAGATAGCAGCATCCAAGTCATCAAGAAAATCATTTTTCCTGGCTTGATAATATGACAAGTTTCCATGACCCCAGCCTTTCTGCACTCGCTTCAGAGTTTTCATGGCTATGGCACTCCCATCATCTCTATAAAGATTGAGCAGAGACATGATAAACAGCAGGTATAAAGCATCATATGATAACTAAAAATACCACCACCTATGGTATATAAAATTAGATTTGGAATAATTCCCAGTTCTAGAAGCCTTTACGTGAACAAATAGAACTAGGTTATTACTATGATAGCAAATTTTGAATTAATAAAAATACCATAATAAAATCAATGTGCATCTGAAGATGTCTGAAAGACCTGAACAGCAGATCATGGGATAGATTCTAGCTATCAGATTGTGCATTAAATAACTTAACAGACAACAACGTTATTGATTCATATCTGGCAGCACTCGAAACTAAATGGCCAAAATTCTTTTTCCAACCAGTTAAAAATGTTGAACTCAGATACCAATACCAGTCAAAAACTACTTCATGAAAACAGTGACACCGCAAGAGCCAATTCACTAAATAAATAGGTATATCAGTGAGCAATAGAATGAGTAAAGAATTTCTTCAGCAAGTTGAATTCAAACCTGTGCAGAATGGTTTGCCAATCACTGCGGTCATCTTTATATTGTTTCACAGTAAACAGCTTGTCATCTCTATGAACCTTATTTTCCATCTCAGTATCTGAACCCATTGCCAGCATTCTTTCTGTCAGCTCGTTAACCTCATGTTTATTTCCCCTCTGCCCGAAATACTCAATCACAGGCATGAACAATGCAGGGTCAAATCTACAACCTCTCTGCATCATTTTCTTAAGAATATCATTTGCACATTCTAAATTCTCACCGACACAAAGTCTATCAATGAGATCTTTGTAATGAAAGCCATTCAAATCAAAACATCTGTCTAGTGCAGCTTCAAATAATTGCTTAGCTTCCAAGATTTCCCCTCCAGCAAGCAATTCATTGAACATCAAGGTATAAAGTGCTTCCTTGTGACCACCAATACTGACAGCGATTTCAAATACCTCCTGTGCTGGTCTGAACTCCCCAGTCCTGCAGAATGTTTTAATTAACAACTTGAAGGAATATATATTAGGTGTTATTCCTCTTTGCAGCATCTCATCTAAAAGAGTAGCTGCTTCTTCAGTTCTTTCTCCCTCACATACAGAATCAAGAACAATGTTGTAAGTGTCAACATTAGGAGAAATACCTCTTTCTTTCATCTCATCCATCAGGCCTAACATCTCGAATATTTGATTTGTAATACCTAATCCAAGTATCAACCAATTGTAAGTTTGTAAAGTCTTGTTGCAACCTTTTCATTCCATGTCTTTCAGAACCTGAAATGCTGAAGATATCTTCCCCCTCTTACACAAGTTATATAGAAAAATATCATATACAGTTGAATCAGGATACAAATTTCTTCCCAACATCTCAATAAACTTCTTTTTAGCTTCCTCTAGCCGTCCATCCCTGCATAGTCCATTTATGATAGTCGAATACGTAATCAAGTCAGGCAAGCACCTTTTCCTATTTCCATCCACTAGACCAATGTACAGGTTACCCAAGTTGCCAAGAGCAGCACTTCCATGAGTCCACATTTCATTCACAATTTCAACTGCTCTATCAACCTTCCTAGTTCTACATAAACCATCAATCACAATGTTGCAGCTCACAGTATCTAACCCATTGCCTCTTTCATTCATCTTTTGCATTAACCTCTCTGCTTCTTCTATGTTGCCTTCTCTCCACAAGTTGTGCAGCATTACATTGCAAGTGTAAGTATTTGGCAAACATCCAGACATGATCATCTCATTTAGAACTTTACTCACCTCAACACTCTTTCTTTGCTTGCAATGTCCTTGGAGCAGCGTGCTATAAGTGGCCACATCAGGGGAAATTCCACCAGATATCATCAAACTAACAACTCCCCTTGCATCTGCAACCATATCATTTTTACATAACCCATTAATTAAAATGTTATATGAGTATATATTTGGCCCCACTCCTTCATCAGCCATCTCTTTAAGTACTGTTTGAGCCTCCCAAATTTTCCCATTTCTGACTAAACCCAACAGCCATATGTTATAACTCTCCACACTTGAGAAAATAGCATCTCTTTTCATAGACTGAACTAAAGTGTGAGCTTCTTCCAACATCCCCTCCCTGCAAAATCCGTCCAACATTAAGTTATGTGTCACAACATTGGGCCTTGGTAAGCCCAACTCCTCATCCATTTGCATATCCCTAAATATCCTAGAGGCTTCCAAAATCTTCCCAGCTTTAGAAAGAGCAGAAATTCTAATGTTAAAGGTAACAACGTTTGGAGCGAGGCCATCCTCTTTCATCCTCTCCACCAACCTGTCAGCCTCATCATTGGTACCCTCCCTACAAAAACTCGCTATCAGAGTGTTGTATATTACTAGATTAGGGACGAGACCGATTCTCTTCATTAAATCCAGAAGCTCCAAACCTTTAGAAGCAAGCCCACATCTAGAATACCCGCGTGCCAATATCCGAAAGTGTACTCATTAGGCTCATAGCCTTTGTCGCGCATTCTATCAAATAAGTCCCGCGCATCTTCCAGCCGACCCGAATCGCACAGCGCACCGATCAAAAGATTGAGGGTATAAGTTTGGAGCTTGACCTTGGAAAAGATGAGATCTTTATAGAGCCAAGATACAAAATTGGGACAGTTTTCTTTAAGAGAAGTAAGAATCAGCAGATTGTACAAGATAATAGAGGGTGGGGATGCGGGGAAATGGGTTCGAAGAGATTGAAAATGAGATATGGCCTTGTGAATATGGCCGGCCTTGGCTAGTGTATTAACAAAGGAATACAAAAGATTATGCGGGGGCGTAGGAGAACGGAGAAGATGATGGTGGAGAGTGTCGATCTCAGAGAACATTTGGGCGCGAATGAGAATAGGGAGGATGAGAGGGAGGGAATGTTGGAGGGAGGAGAAATCATTGTTTGTGATGAGAGTGCGCTTAAAGAGCAGCCATGCGAATTCGGGGTGGTTGCAGTTTTTGATGAGAGCTATGGCCAGGGATTTGGCTTGCTCCATAACTACTCAGCAGCTGAATGCTTCAATTTTGCAGGTATGCTCTAGATAGATAGACCAACTGATTGTGTATCAATATATGGTGTCTGTGTGTCGGGGACAACATCCAAGGGATCACGGGAGCCTGCTATCCGGCGCGAGGAGAAGGCAGGGGAACGAGATAATCAGCTGTCTGATATACTAGACAAGGGGTGTTTTGAAGATATTTCTAATTAAAGATTCAGCAATCGACAACGAGCACTGCCATGGATGCCGGTCATCTAGTCCCTCTCCATCGCTCTGAAGAGAATTTGTATGGTTTTGGTGTTTGATATGCGTTTTTCTTGTTCTGATTCTTGGACTGGAATTTGTTTTGAACTAGCTTCGTTTGGTTTCATTTTTGGACGGATCAACACGTGCTCAATGCATTTCCTCATACCTCTCTATCAAGAGACATATATTATGTTTGGTTTTGTTTTTAACTTATTTTGGTGTAATTTGTGGAGATAGAGAGAGAAAAACAAAGATAAATAGGTGTAAATTAGAGATAGTGTATATGTTTGAATTTGTTTTTGGAGATAATATAAAATAAGTATGTTATATTTGATGTTAGTTAGTGGGAGACAAAAAGTACTGTTCATTGTCAAATCATGTCTTTTTTATATATATTTATACATATATATATGTATTAATATGTATAACATTTATTCAATTGTGAGCGGATTAAAATAAATAGTATTTTTTAATTATATTTGTATGGAAATGAAAAAATATAATTTATATAAATACACTTTTATAAATAATTAAATGCACTCTAGTAATCCATTAACAATATTTTTGTTAGACGTTCTATGCTAGGTGACATATTATTTTGTATTTTTTAAATTTTGATCAATGATTTTTTTAAAATTTTAATGTTATTTTATGAAATATTTTTAATATATGTAATTTTATTTAATTAAAATATATTTCTCATATAACTTTAGTTTTTAATATTTTCATTTACTTAATTAAAATACATTTTAAAAAATAATAATTAATTCTTCAATATTTTTAATTAGTTGTGCACGCTCATTAGTATATAAAACAACAAAATGTGATTTTCACACATTAACAGGCCCTAATTACATCACCGCCCCCGTGCACCACACTCCAAAACCAGCGTGCGTGTTCGAAAATCTCTATCCAAGCAAGGTATAAAGTAACAGCTATGCTGTCATTTCATGGAATAGAGAAAGAAACGAAAAAGGTAGAAATTAGAGTGGGCCATAATTTATAAATAAAGTATAATACTTTAAAATATGTTAGAAAACTACAAAATAATATGATCCAAACATGCAAATATTTTGGCCCATCTTTGAGATGGGCTAAAAACAAAAACAAACATAGTGATAAATTTTTGTCACAGCTTGCATGAGAAAATAATAAACATCAACTAGATAAACGTCAAGTCAGCCTGTTTGGGCATCAGGGAGCAAAACAACCAAGGAAAATGTTCCTTCACTTCAAATAATCCAAACTACTTTGCTGACTAGTAACTATTCTTCATTTAGTTGGCTTTAGCAGCGGCTGGGTTCCTGCCAAATTGGATGACAATAGGCTTGCCTTTAAATACATAACCATTTGCCACATTCTGCACTCGTCCATGAAACAATTCATTCATCAGGTCTATATAGTCAGTTAATGCACGTGACATACAGCCATAAAATTCAGCAATTCCCATTAATTGCCCAACATCAAATTTCTGTAGTGCATGTAAAAAAGGAGGAAAACCATTAGATTGCTTCGTGTTGGAAACCATACCAAAGCATTACGAGCAAGTTCAACTGTAGGGAACGTAATAAAAGCTTGACCCCTCATTCTTCCTTCCTGAAAGAAGTGGAGAGAGTTAATAAAACTTCTGCAGCAATATGATAATGGAAGCAGGGAGGAATATGAGGTTCGCTTTCAAGAAACGTCCCAATCAAGAGCTTGGTGCACTACATCATGCCAACACGTAACTCATCACTCACAAGACAGCTTTCCACAATAGACCTTTGAATATTTGTAGCATCTAAGACACTCTAATACTTTTCTCCGGTGATGCCACTTTCTGGGTACTGTTTGTTCATGCATAAGAACAAGAATGTTTTCTTGTGTCAGGTAATATAATGTAAAGGAATTGCTGAGAATTCTAAGATGAAAGAGCTCATAAAGTTCCTCTAACGCAAATCTTTCGTTTTAACATGTGATGTTCTATTTTCATACAAAAAGAACAGCATCACCATTTATACACACACAAAGATGTGAAAATTTATATAGGAGAAAACGGATGCTTCAAATATAAAACTACCAAGGGATTGGTTTGGATTTGGAATGCGCAAGTAAATCAAGATATCTCACCTGCATTAATTTAACACTAAGATTGGACTTGGCTGCATCAATGCTGCCAAAAAATGATCCTGGAACAAGTAAAGCAAGATGATATAAAGCAGAAACTCCTTATGAATAAAGTTCTGTAATTGACCCAGGAAGAACTAAAACAAAATAAAATAAAATCCAAAATCAGATCACTTGTTGCCAGATTAATGGACAATACTAAGACAGACGAAGATATAGAAGTAAGCTCACCAAATATAAAGTAGAAATCGTCAACAACCACATCTTTCGCCAAGTTCTTAATGTACAACACAGGACTTGGATCGCCAGCAGTATAATTCTGTTTATTAGAAAGAAAATAAATTTTCAGAATGAGAAGGCAAGCATTCATTATGCATAAGCTCCACTGATAATTTTCAATTCCTGGAGACCAATTATAAAATATCTGTCTGCAACATCCCAAAAGCTTCTTTCAGTAAAATGTCCCTTATTCTGGGAAATTTGACCACCTCCACTTTGGCCCCTAGGCATGTAAAAACACACTAGTTTTGCATATTTTCACCAACCTATTTCATAGTGTTGTTCAGAGTCCACGGGGAATTCTCATCCATGTCCACTGGACTTAAGCCCCTTGGTAAAAAGTCACCATTTTTCAGATTCTAGCATCTGTTTTTGTTGGATTATCAATTTGGTGAGAAGAAATTTCATACATTTTCATTCAAGCTAAAATAAGGAAAAAAAATCTACTGAACACTAAAGGCCTGTGAAAGCAAGCAAACACCCCCATTTTCCCTTCTTAGATTCCCCCATTTATTCATAATCAACAGATTTTCAGTACAAGTAATTTGATACCTTAAATCTAGGGAGTGACAATATTTCCTCTGGAGGCAATTTTCCACTATTTAGCTCCTCTAGAGTCGCATAAGGTTCATGATCAAAAGTTTCTAGTCTTGGCTCTTGCGCCTCCTTTCCAGCATCATCATGCCTTGGTTCAGGTTGAACCTGCTTAGGTGCTATTTTTATCTGCATGAGTATCAGGAACCCCGTACATTACAATCTTTCAAAAGAAGGTAGGTGTTAAAGTATGATATCAGAGGTCAAAGGCTATGACCTGCAGTACAGGGTTCTTTTTTTTTATTATAGGCTTTTCTTTTGGAACTAATGCAACTTGTTTTAGTCCAACAGCCTCATGCGCCACCTCCTTGTCAACAGCAGGACCTACAATAGCTTGTCGCTTGACACGCTTTCTACTAGGTCCAGCATCTCCTCGAACATCCTAAACCATTGAATAGTATTTGAAAAACCAAGCCAGTATAAAAGATCAAGGAAAAGGGGCAACAACAAGGAACCAAAAGAAAGGTAATTAATGGAACAGTCAGGAAAGCAAGATGCATAAACTAAAAACAAGTAATACTACAAATCGAGATCTTTATAGATCAGTGGCTTTTGGGGAATAGTTTTTGTTTTGTATTTCACTGGAGGGTTAAACAAGGGGGAAATGTCCCATAAAAGGATGAATCATAGAACAAATTGGCAGAAAGAGTAGCCTGTAGAAATTCCAAATACAGATGTTCATAGCAGAAAGCTCATCAATTTTCCATTCATAGTATCATGTCAAATGTATAAGGTTCCTAGGAAGGCGTGCTATTATTATTTGAAAGTTGTACTTATCAGCCATTGCGGGCTTGAAGCTCCAACTGAACCAACCAGTCACTGGATCTTTCTTGGCCAAACTCATTTGGAATTTCTTTTGGAATAAAGCACTTTGTATACTCTTGGCTTCTCCACTGCAACTAAGGCAACCCTTATACTATCCATTATCCAACAACCTCATGAACCACATCCTCATCAACAGCTGGACCCATAATAGGAAATCAATAGAATGTCAATTAGGTTCAACTTATCCTCCCACTTCTTTCAAAGTTGATCGCATAAGTGACATCGACCAAACACAAATTATGTTTCATATGCGAAAGGCCAATACATTTACTCGGGTTCGGGACAATAATTATAAAAAGAAAAACAAGAGAATCGGAAGAAAATCTGTTCGAGAAAAATGCCTAGGACTTGCACAAATGGTGGATGTAAATATAGGATTCAGTTGCGCCTAGTATGGATGACGATCTCTATGCATTAGGGATCTACTTGAAACACAAAGATGACCTTATAACAGTATAATGCATTCAAACTGGACTCCACAAAAGTGTTTTTCTGGAGGTGGTCCGCCATCATACCACTTCCAGTAGGACCTGATGCAAACAAAATAGGAAAATGATATAATAGCAAAGACCAGAGGATGACCTCATCCGAAGACTCCATTTCTGACTCGCTACTAGATAAATGTTCCATGTTGGTCTCTGAGGATGGTGGAGGTGGTGGAGGAGGAACAGGAACTGATACTGTCAGAGGTGGAGTAGGCAGTGCCTTGCGAAATGGAGCAGGAATATTCATTTTGTTCATCAAATGCAAAACCTGTACTTATGAATATAGAAATAAATATTGGGCAAAGACACAGAGGAATATATTTAATTGCTTGGGGGAGAAAGAGAGAGCAGGAGGGTGGAGTGGGGACAGACAAAATTACTATAACCTGTGTATAAAATCGGGGAACAGCAATAAGAGCATTTACAACATTGGTCAAAATGTTCCCATCGGGTGGTGGGTATGCATATCTGTAACAGAAACTGATTACTTGAACTAGTGTGTAGATCGATAAAAAGACCACAGATGAAAATGATATATCCATAAAAAACAAGTGCAAGTGTCCTCAAACAACCAAACAAATTCCAGAAGCAATATACATACAGAAGAAAGAGTCCAAATAGTAAGAAACAGAAGCTCATATAGGATATGGACTAAGAAATACAGAAAGGCATGAAAATACAACAAAAATAATCACGGTCTCAGAAGTACATAGAGTAACATACTCAAGATGGAGAGGAAATGGGTAGTCGACACCAAGTTTATCAGCAATGGGTTCACTAGCATGACTATGACCCCCTCTCGAATGATCAGTAGAAACTTTGGGGACTGAAGCATCTTTCATCATGGAGTCGGTATCTTTCCTGGTTTGTGTTTCACTTTTTTTATGCTTAGTGTCCTCAATTACTTTACTAGCTCTCTCGACTGACAAGACCTTGCCGAGAAACCGCAACCTGAACCACATAATTTCATTCAGACTGACTCTAAACTGGCGTTATGAATAGTGACAACATGAATTCGGCAATGTATTATTATGAGGACTCCTCCAATAACAAAAAGGTGGATAAGCCGGTGATAGAAAGGAAATACCCATGCAGCTGCTTTTGAGCTTGAGATGCTGATGTTTCATTCTTGAAATCAACGAAAGCACAATTTTTCACCCTATATGTAAGCGTGTTACATGAGTAGCAGTAGAAAAGTGAGATAAGAGCTGCAAACCAAAACAAGACGAGGAAACGGCGTAGAGCATCATAAATTTGATTGGCAGGGGATCAGGAATAAAAAAGAAAAAAGAAAAAAGAAAAGAAACCATGGCCAGGAAAACAAGAAGAAAAGTAAAGGAAATAAACTGACATTACAATCGACCAATAACCATGTTACTTGTAGACATGGAATCAACAATAAATAAGAGGGAGTGAAAGCAGTGATTTGGGGTAACCTTCCATGGGAACAGGGTCGGACAGAAGAGGCGCCGTAGTGAGAGAAGAGTCTAGTAAGAGTATCATGTGGAATCGCCTCGGGGAGATGGCGAACCAACAGTGTAACTGTTGACTCATGGGCAACTCCTGGATGCTGCATGGTTGTGGAACTGGAGGCGCCTCCGCCGTAACTCAAGGCTTTGGAGCAAATGCAAAATCTTTAACCAGGAAAGTAAATCTTAGAAATTAGTTGAAGTCCAAACTCCAGAGAATGAAAGCAAATATGGATAACATGATAGTATTTCACAAGGAAAAATTGACAAACAGACTTTTGATTATGGGATTGGCAGAGAGATGAAAGCCGGATGGCATTCCGATAGCAATTAACAGAGATGAATTTAACCAATTGCTGAAAAAAAGAAAAAACCCTAATTGTAATTGTTTGTTACTCCTTTCCTACTTCTTGTTGTTGGATGAATGATTTTGATGGTTGTGTTGAATTGAAAGAACACCCATCCATTAAATTAAATAATTGGAAACTTATGTGCTAACCAATAAATCATCAATTTGTTAAAATTGGAAATCATATCATAAACACGTTCTATATGGTATCTTGTATTAATAATAATAATAATTGGATATTTTTTTTAAATAACTTTTCAAAGTAAGACATGCAAAATAAAATGTGCTAAAAACATATCTATTGTTTTTGTTTGTTTAATTAATCGATTTTGTAACGTGCTTTAAGGAAGTCCTGTAAGAGTACGTACATACACACAAACATACATGAAAAATTCGTATCATTCAATGACAATATTGTATGTGTTTGCGTGTTGATAGAGACTTCTTCTCCTATGGTAAACAAGATTGACTACAAAAGAAATTTAATTAACTACTTATCAAGTATTGGCCATATCTCGTTCACATATTTTGATGGACATCACATACATAATAATACTCTGCTCAAGCCTTCTCCTCCTGGGGCTAACCAAATCGTACTCTAGGCTGGCTAGCTTTCTCAACAGCTGATGCTGATGAATCAACTCTTTGCAGCGTCTCAGCAATTTCTTGAGCTGATGGTCTCTTCTTTGGGTCATTTTCAACACAATTTAGAGCAAGCTGGCCTATTTGCAACGCGCATCCAATATGATATCTTCCCTCCAGACCCGAATCCATTACCTTCTTTAACTTTCTCATGTTACCTAAATATGGCTTTATCCAATTTAGCAGATCATGTTTTCCAGGTGGTCGATGTGTGTCCAGTACTCGCATCCCTGTCAGCATTTCTACTACCACGATGCCAAACCCATATACATCACTCTTCACGTACAGGTGCCCTGGTTCATAGGAATATATTATGAGTCTCAATATTTTTTCTTGCATAAAAGCTCAAAAAATTTAGAATTATTATAAGCATATTACCTGTTGCCACGTACTCAGGGGCAGCATAGCCATATGTACCTATTACCCGCGTTGTCACATGGGAGTTACCAGGCATTGGCCCCGATTTTGCAAGACCAAAATCAGTTAGCTTAGCATGGTATGACTGAGACTCAAAATTAGACCATGGCAACGTCAGAGAAACATAAACATAATCTAAATAACTTTCTTTTCCTTTAAGGCATAATAACTTTTCTCCTACGTATACATGGGAGCACACGTGGTTACCTCATCAAGCAATATGTTTGCGGTCTTGAAGTCTCTGTAGATAAGTTTTGGATCTAATGTATGCAAGAAAGCAAGACCACGAGCAGCTCCAATTAATATCTTAAGCCTAATATCCCATGGGAGTGGCTCGCTAGCAGAACCCCCTACAGAAAAAGAGGAGGAAATAAACAAACTCAGACGTAACTGCAGGAGAACACATCTGAATCATATTGTTATTCACTCCCTTACTTCTGAAAAGATGCATATCTAAGCTGCCTTTTTGCATGAATTCATACACAAGCATTAGCTCTTTATCCTCCCAACAGCAGCCCAACAGCTTAACCAGATTAGGATGAGAAAGCCTTCCAAGGAAATTCACCTCATTCTGCACATGTTTAATCATGTTGGTATTTGAATCTCAATGGGAACTCCTGCAGTAGTTTCCGATGCCATATGTGCAAGCAATATGATCTACAAACAGTAATTTGTGCGGCTATCTTCTAGTAAGAGCCTTTCTTTCTGATCATTATTTAATTTGAAGAGCACCAGATACTTGTAAGATTACTGAAGAAGATGGGAGATGCGGAGCAAGATAAAAATCATGTTTCTCCATGAACAAGATGTTCATCCTTGTAAAGGGGTGAAGAAACAATAGAAACATACAGGTATCTGAAGATAACTTAACAATCTCTAGCCAAAAGCAAACATGATGAATTTGTGAATCCTCAAAGAGAATGACTTTAATATGCTTAAGGTCAGCTTATACCCAAACACTGGTTTTCAAATTTCCTAATATATAATGCTCAAGGAAATTCGACTTACAAGAATGCCGAATTAAAGAAAGCTAAAGATAAAAACCATCTTTAATGGGAAACGCAATGATGTGTTTTTTATGAAGGTTCTAGTGAAGTGTTGCTGATTCAAAGCTATGCACTAAACTATGTCATCTTTTGTTTTTAATATTCTGCAATATAATGTACTAGAAGTTTGAAAATGTATGTGATATTCCTGAATTTAGACTGCAACTATAGGGAACATATCTCCCTAAATCCTGGAGGTTTGGTAATGACTTCTACTTTTGTATAGAATAAAAACTCACTGCTGCAGAAATGAATTGAGTGAAGTTCCCTATTCCTATTTGAGTTTCTTCTCTAAATGCATACTTAACTTTCCTACAAGTGGTATCAGAGCAATTCTGATCTTTGTGGGACTGTGTGTGCTTGAGAAATTTAAGTGCTTCTTGTGATGGCTACAAGCAGCAGTTTTTCTGCTCCTTCTCCTCCAATCTTAACAGGTGAAAATTATCATGCATGGTCTGTGAAGATGGAAGCATATCTAAGAGGTCTACTACTGTGGGAGGCAGTTGAATCAGATGTTGAAGCTGAGTTGCCAGAGAATCCAACTCTGAATCAGCATAAAGTATATGAAGAAAAGGTCTCCACAAAATATAGAGCCTTAAGCAATCTTCATGCAGCAGTGGATGAGACTATTTTTACGAGGATCATGGCTTGAAAATCAGCCAAACAAGTTTGGGACAAGTTGAAAATTGAGTTCCAAGGCAGTGAAGAAACTAAACGGATGCAGATCTTCAATTTAAGAAAGGAATTTGAGCTTCTCAAGATGAAGGAGACAGAGAATGCGAAAGAGTATATTGACAGAGTTATGAAAGTTGTTAACCGGATAAGGTTGATGGTGAGGATCTTCCTGAAAAAAGGATTGTGGAGAAAGTAATGGTAACTCTTCCAGAAAGATTTGAAGCAAAAATTTCATCACTTGAGAATACTTGGGATTTGTCGCAGCTCAGTCTTCAAGAGCTTGAAAATGCTCTACAAGCTGCTGAGCAGGGAAAAGCTTTTAGAGAAGAAGAAAACTCAACTGAAAGTGCTCTTGTTGCATCTCATAAAACAAAAGCACATATTGATGATGCAAAGAAGGGCTCTCACTCAAAGAAAGGGAAAGAAAAGAAATTTTATCAGAATAACAAAGGGAAGAACAAAAGAGGAAGTTCCCACCTTGTCCTCATTGCAAAAAACACAACCATACAGAAAATTATTGTTGGTTTAGGCCAGGAGTTCAATGCAAAGCCTGCAAACAGTTTGGACATATGGAAAAAGTTTGTCCAAGCAATTTAAACAACCAAAATCAAGCTCAACCTGTCAATGAAGGGCCTGAAGTGCAGGAGGAGAAGCTTTTTGTTGCTGTTGCTGCTGAAAAATGCTCAGTTGCAACTGAAAATCTTGATGCTTGGATTTTGATAGTGGTTACACACACCACATGTCATCAGATTTGAAAAGTTTCAAGTCTTTAGATGAAAAGTAATCTTCAAAGGTGAGACTTGGAAATGGTAGACTTGTGGATGTTAAAGGAAAAGGTGTTGTAACAGTGCAAACCTTTTCGGGTATAAAACTTATTACTGATGTGTTGTTCGTACTTGACATCAAGCAAAATCTTTTAAGTGTTGGCCAATTGTTAGAAAAGAATTATACCATTGAGTTCAAGGATCGAACTTGTGAAACTTATGATCACCTTGACATGAAGCTTTTCTGAATCAGAATGCAAAAATAGGAGTTTTAATCTTGATTTAAAAAATCATGAAGTTGAAGCTTTTGTTGGTATTGAAGCTAATTCTTGTCTTTGGCATAAAAGATTTGGACACACTAATTATGATGCATTGAGATTACTTGAGAAAAGAGAAATGGTAAGTGATTTACCTATTATGAATGTGCCTTCTGGTGTGTTGGCGTATCTCAACTTGGCAAGTTTAGTAGGACTCCGTTTCTAGTTGATCAAGCATGGAGAGCAAATGAAAACATCAATTGGTCCATACTGATGTATGTGGACCTATGAGCATTTCTTCATATGGTGGAAGCAAATACTTCCTTTTATTTATTGATGATTTCACAAGGTACTGTTGGGTTTATTTTCTCAAAAGCAAGTCTGAAGTCTTTGCTATGTTTCTGAAGTTTAAAGCTGAAGCAGAAAATCAAAGTGGTCATTTGATTAAACTTTTGAGGTCCAACAATGGCACAGAATATTCTTCAGCTCAATTTCAGCAATATTTGCAAAAGGCGGGCATCCTCATCAATTTAGAGTCACTTACTCACCTCAAAAAAATGGTGTAAGAGAAAGAAAAAACAGGTCCATTATGAATATGACCAGGTGATTATTATTTGAAAAGCGTTTGCCTAAAAAGCTTTGGGCAGAAGTGGTCAACACTGCTGTCTATCTTCAAAATAGACTTCTAACCAAAGTTATTGATGGAAAAACACCTTATCAAGCCTGGAAAGGTGTTAAACCATCAGTGGCTCATTTAAAAGTTTTCGGAAGTGTGTGTTATGCATATGTTCCTGAAGTGAAAAGGGACAAACTTGATCAGAAATCTGAAATTGGCATTTTTGTTGGGTATAGCGATGTTTCAAAAGGATATAGAACTTGAATCCCAATACTGAAAAGTTTTTTGTGAGCAGAAGTGTCAAATTTGACGAGGACAATGCTTGGAATTGGGAAAGAATGACTGTTTGCTCTTCGAACCAAAGTGCTCATTCAAAAAATATTCATCAAGAAGATGTCACTTCACAGGAGGAAAGCTCAGACGACGAAAATTTTGCTGTAAGAGGTACTCGATCACTCCAAGACATCTATAGTAGATGTAATCTTACTACTCTTGAACCTATGGATGTCACTGAAGCAATGGAGTCTCCACTTTGGAAAACTGCCATGGAGGAGGAGATCAATATGGTTGAAAAAAATGAGTGTTCAAATTGAAACTCAATCCTGATGGCTCCATCAACAAGCACAAAGCAAGATTAGTTGTGCAAGGCTATTCTCAACAACAAGGGATTGATTTCAAAGAGACCTTTGCTCCTGTAGCCAGGTTTGATACTATCAGCTTCTTGCTATTGCTGCTCACAAAGGTTGGGAAGTGTTCCAACTTGATGTGAAATCAGCTTTCCTCAATGGCATTCTCAATGAGCAAATATATATTGAGCAACCAGAGGGATTTGTTGTCAAAGATACTAATGATAAGGTTTATTTACTGAAAAAAAGGCCTTATATGGATTGAAACAAGCCCCTAGAGCATGGTATTCAAAGATTGATAGTTATTTGCTTGACTTGGGTTTTGAAAGAAGCATTAATGAAGCAACACTTATTGTGAAGCAAGTGTGTGCAGAAGAAGTTCTGATTGTTTCATCTATACTGAAGATATTTTTGTCATTAGTAGTGACTCAAACTCTGTTGATGAATTCAAGAGGCAAATGTGCGAAATGTTTGAGATGAATGATCTGGGGTTGATGTGTTATTTCTTGGGAATGGAAGTAACACAAACTACAAAGGTACTTTTAGTTCCCAAAACAAATATGCAGCTGAAATATTGAAGAAGTTTTCTATGGCAAAATGCAAGGTTGTCAGCACCCCAACAGTTCAAGGGCAAAAATTGCAAAAGAATTATGGCACAGGGTCTGTTGATCCTTCCATTCTTAGAAGTATGATAGGGTCCTTGCTGTATCCGTCACAGGACCTGATATTATGTATGCAACAAGTATTCTTTCCAGATTCATGAATGTGCCAACAGAAAGTCATCTTAAAGCTGCTAAAAGAATCCTAAGGTACATTCAAAGCACATTGTCATTTGGTGTGTTCTACAGGAAGTGTTCAACTCTGAAACTTCTTGGCTTCACTAATGTGATTGGGCTAGCTCTTTAGATGATTCAAAAAGCACCTCAGGTTATTGCTTCACTCTTGGTTCAGGTGTTATATGTTGGAGTTCAAATAAACAAGGTTCAATTGCTCAATCTACAGCTGAAGCTGAACATATAGCTACTTCTGTTGCTGTAAATCAAGCTTTATGGCTAGGAAAATCTTGGATGATTTAAAGTTTAATCAAAGTTGTGCAACTGAGATTCTCTCTGACAATAAATCAGCTGTGGCAAACCTGTTTTTCATGGGAAATCCAAGCATATCAAGATCAAGTACCATGCCATCAGGCAAGTTGAAAGAGAAGGTGAAGTTTTGTTGTTGCATTGTCCTACTGAAGAACAAGTTGCTGATATATTTACCAAAGGATTGCACAAAAACAGATTTGAAGAGCTTAGAAACAAACTTGGTGTTGTGCACAGCTTTCGCATCAAGGAGGAGTGATGAAGGTTCTAGTGAAGTGTTGCTAATTCAAAGCTATGCACTAGACTATGTCATCTTTTGTTTTTAATATTTTGTAATATAATGTACTAGAAGTTTGAAAATGTATGTGATATTCCTAAATTTAGGCTGCAACTACAGGGAACATATCTCCCTAAATCCTGGAGGTTTGGTATTGACTTCTACTTTTGTATAGTATAAAAACTCATTGGTGTAGAAATGAATTGAGTGAAGTTTCCTGTTCCTCTTTGAGTTTCTTCTCTAAATGCATACTTAACTTTCCTACAGTTATCCTACTGCACATTCGGTGTTGTTAAAACATCAAACGTGAATGCAAAGTGAAAAAGCACCAAATAGTACTCAATTAAGCAACTCACACTATGTGTAGTAGTCCAATTAAGAAACTTGCAGAAAATAGTTAACAAGTACCTGCCACTCTTCATAACCCTGCAGGCTTTCAGAATTCAACTTCTTAACCGCAATGAGTGATCCACTTCCATTTTTGGTACTGGATTTCCCTTGGAGCAAACCTTTGTAAACCCTCCCAAAGCCACCTTCTCCTAAAACTCTATCATTACTGAAATTTCTAGTGGCGGCCTTCAGTTCTGAGAACGAGAAAATTCTTAAGTTGGGACTCGGAAGCGCCGTTCCACTTATTTTCTTCTCAGTATTAGTGCTGCCTCTTAATGTCATGTTGCCGCTCCTATGTGATATAGGTGCTGCAAAATATAAACTCATCAATTTCAAGACTATGACGAGAGAAAGTGATTATTAACCAGGTTAAATCAGTGAACAAACCCATTTTTACACATTCCTTTTTCTTTTTAATTATGATTAATAATATAGCTGAAATTTGATAGAAATAATAATTATTACATCACGACTGTTGCAATTAAGCACAATACTTTGATTAAGAGTAACAAATGATAAATTTTCCACCAATTCCTGCTTTATCTTGTGAACCACACTTGTTATCACCATTAGTTGGGAAAAATTAGCATATAGCCATGTCAAGACCATCAGTCCTTTCTCCGGCTCTAGCCAACAGAATTTTGAAGTATGAACATCAATCAATTTATTGCTTTAGCTAACCAAGGCTTCAAGTCTTATGGCTAAATTGAAGAAACCTAACTCATAAGTAAAAGGTAAAGATGCACCAATAACAATCCATATTAAGGTTCCCCTGCTGTTTTAGTTTGTGAGTCCTGTGCTAGCTGAACATTTGAATTGCTCAAGATACGAGTTAGACTAACATGGTAGCACCAGGTAATAAATGTGTTAAGATTTTTAACCAACATACAAATACACATATCTCTTAAACTTATTGTAGCAAAATCAATACCTGATACTGAGATGCTGACCAAGCCCTTTCTCTTTGATGGTTTTCCCGTGTTCCAAAATGTATCCCATGGCAGAAGTCGTGATAGCTTGTGCATTGTGGTTTTTCCCCAATCTTTTTTCCCAGCATTGATCATTTTGCTGTTAATTTCTTCTTTTGGGGTAGATGCACCACTTTGAACATTAGAAGAAGCCGTTGTTAGTTGTCTTTGGCTCACTTTACAGATAGTTCTATCACTAAATGGCAAGGGATCGGCAAAACTTGTTATCTCATTAGCTAGCGAAGATTTTGCTTCCTCCTGCTGAGTTTTATCAGTACATGGCATCACACTGTCAGCATCTTTGGTCTCATTAGGTACTGAAGGTTTCGCTTTCTCCTGCTGAGGCAAGACACCAGCAACATTTGTTCTATTGTTTGGTACCAAAGTATTAACATTCTCCTGCTGAGCTTCAGCAGTGAATGGAAAGACATCAGGAACAGTAAATATCTGATTTTGCAACAAAGATTTTGCATTTTCCTGCTGCTCAAGCGCGAATTCAAGGTTTATCACAACATGTGCCATTGTTGGCCGTTTCTTTGGTTCTTCATGCAAGCATCTTTCAGCAACCCTGAGAAATGCCTTGAGGCTATCTTGTGAGATTTCCCCTCTCAGACTTGGATCTACAATCTGATCAACCTCTCCCTTGCTAATGTTATCTCGTGCCCACATGGTTAGACTACGCTTATCCTCTTCAACCCATGGCTCCACTGCTTGTCTCCCACACAATACCTCAAGCAACACCACACCAAAGGAGTATGTGTCACTTTTTGTTGTTAATTTACGAGTTTTAAAATAATCTGGATCAAAGTATCCAAATGTGCCTTTAAGATTCGTGCTAGCTATGCCTCCACTTTCAGTTTTAGCTAAGCCGAAATCTGAAACCTTAGCCACAAAATTTTCATCCAGTAGAACGTTTGAAGCCTTTACATCACGATGTATGATCCCATGGCCAGTGTGAAGATAGTCCAGTCCCCGACCAGCTCCAATGCAAATGCTAAGCCGTTGTTTCCAAGAGAGAGAAGAAAAAATATTGGTCTTCCTAGCAAGTTTGTAGAGATGGTCAGCCAGTGATCCAAATGGAATATACTCGTAAACAAGAATCATTTCCCGATGCTCATTGCAGTAGCCTATGAGGGAGACTAGATTGACATGCCGGAGCTCAGAAAGCATTTCAATCTCTGTCCAAAACTCACGCTTCCCTTGTCTGGAGTTTGATTTTAATCGCTTTATGGCCACAGTTTGTTTCCCTTTATCAACCAACCCCTTGTAGACTTTACCAAATCCTCCCTTTCCGATGACAAATGCCTCATTGAAGTTTTCTGTGGCTGATTGGATCTCAGCCAGTGAAAAGCGACGGCAAAGTCGTTGAGCCCTGGCTGATGGCTTGTTTTCGTCGTCATCGGCAAAGTTAGCCCCCTGATTTTGCTGCAGTATATGAACAATGACGTTTAACAGACAAATTATAGTAATGACGACAGTAGCAATTGAATTTGTGGGACCAAAAAGTCGGAAAGAAATTCGGATGGGGTTGAATGTTGAATCTGGTGTTGGAGGAGGCAACGGACTTGGACTGGCAAGACTATTCTCATGGTTGCTTAACTTGAATATTTCAAACCCTTCAAGAGGACCATGTCCAACTCCAACAGCGAACTCATCACTTTGAGATTGTTGCAGAGAAATGAAGATATCACGTTTACCCTCTCTCTTGTGGCCTTTGATCATCAGCATGTAGTTCTTATACCAAAGGATGCCTTCGGGTGGCCTTGCTTGGAGTATGTCAGCTCTAGTAGAGACAACTATGTGATTAATGAATAGTAGAAAATGGTTGTGGGCGGTCTCTGCAATTCTGAGACCTATCTCACTGAAATGAAGCCTGACCAAGTAACTGAATCCCACATCCACAGATACTTTCCAGATGGTGATATTATTATTATTATTCATCTGTTGTGTTGTCCACTGTAGGAAATCATTTGAATGGCGGTTGACATATAGTCGGTGGACCAATTCAAGTGCGGTAGTGTTATCTATATAGACAAGGGAGTTGGGGGGATTGCCAACAACTTGGACTCCAATATCTCCAGCATGACAGTAAGAAGGGAGTGAGATAATCTCGATGCCATTAATGAAAGCGTAGAAAGAGGGTGTAGGAGAGAAGATTAGGTTGAGGAGGGGTTCATTGTCTTGAATAGTTACACAGAATTCCTTAACAAAAGTGTTGAGAGAAAGAGCATGAGCGGTGGCGGAGGCGCTAAAGTTGGAGAGAAGGGTGAAAGGACCGGCTTCAACAGTGAAAAGGTCGTGAAAGGGTTTAAAAGGGGAAGAGTAAGAAGAGGTGAGGGGGAGGGTGTTGAAGTGAAGACGGATAAATTTCTGACCAGGATTGAGTTGAAAGGTGTAGGAGAATTGAGAAAGAGAGATTCTTGCAGTGTTGTAAGGAACATGGTCGACAGAGAAGGAGGTTGGGGGTTTGGTGCTGAGCCTCTGCCTGTGCCTGTGCCTGTGCCTGAGAGTAGTAATAGTAGTGGATGATCCTCCGTGTATTGTGAAGAAGGAATTAGGGAAGAATACGTCTACATCTGGCAGCCATTCTCTGTCAGTTGAAGACGAAGATGAGCCGCAGTTGATAGAAATATGATGATTAGCTGCTGCTGGAGTTGGTGTAAGTAGTAGAATTAGTAATAGAAGATAGTGTTGCATCATATGTTTTCATCCAACTCCACTGTCCTCAATGGCTCAATTGGTTGGAAGGAGAAGAGAGAAAGAAAGAACCACAGTACCCCTTACGCCGTCTACACACACCACACGCTTCTAACTTCCTTCTTTTTCTTGTATTCACATCTTCTGTACAAGTCGTCCCAACACCTCAACTCCTCCTTCCTTTCTCCATCTCACCTAACGTCAACTTCAACCCCCAACCTTCAATTTCCTTTTCATTTATTTATTATTTATTTTTTCAGTGTAGCAGTTCAATTTTTTCTAATTTTCATATTTTACTTTTATATATACAATATATGCCTGAATATTGAAATTAGTTTAGTCGTATATTTTAATTCGTGAGCTTCTTCAGTCGTTATGATTATAATTTTCTACATGCATAAACTTCCAACTACTTGTCCTGAAAAATGAAAAACGTGTATAAACAAATTAAGTAATTGAAAATTTGACATGAAACTGATTCAAATTTAACCATCCCATAAAATGCATACACAATTTTATATCCGATAGCAACAAGCATCAACATGCTATCTCTGCCAAGGCAATGGACCTCCTGCAAATTCTTTATGCCTATATAAAAACTCCTATTTTCTTTTTCTTATAGGTACTCTTCAATAAGCAAACATTTTGGCCTACCATAATACAGAGCCAACATGTATGTGACATCTCCAAACACTATTTTGCATAAAATGAACATGTGCCATTATTCACTAAGGTTACAAAGTTGCACATAGTAATTATCAAACATGACATATCTGGACCAATAAGATTTGTACTTTGCAATTGCAAGATCCAACCATGGTTTATAATTTCCATTATAATGCACCACAGCAGCATTCTCTATTTCCGTTTGGTTAAGAGCAGGGTCATAGCCCAATCCCAACACATGCCAGCTTCTATCCAGAGGGTAGGTCAAGTTGTAGAAAGTAATCAGCCCTGGGGGCAGCGTCCCAAGTTTCCACAGCGTCCTGTCCTCATTCTGCAATCAAAATTTTCATAAGCATTAGAGCCATCATCTAGCAAGTGATGACCTCACGATAATCAAGACTGTAAGACTTTTGGGTACATGTACTATGACCATATGTCAAATTATTATCTCTCACACTAATAGTTTTGATCAAGAAGCAAGGTAAAGCATGAGATTAATTTGTATAATTTAACCTCATAAAGTAGTAGTGGGAAGAGAATGCAGAGAGATGATGACAATGATCAGGGAGAAAATTAACATCAAGCCTTCCCTACGAAATGTACAACTACTTTGGTTTAAGTTGCAGTAATGGAAGGAAACAATTTTTAGAATTTCCTTGTCTGATTCGCCGAAAAAGAATACATCCCTTGATAAGCATTAGCCTCACAAATCTCCACTGTACATTTTGTCAAAATTCCCTTCTAAAAAGATCACCACAATTATTCACTCAAGGACACACCAGAACAAAACATGTACTGATACTACTATGCAATAAACTAGAGGAGTTGCAGGCTGTCCCATGTGAATCTAAGTAATTATCCAAGAGCAGGGTGTACAATAGGCGGTCATTAACCCTTACCAGAAATTATGTTCTATATTGTAGTAAAATGCATGGACAAAAGAAATGCAGCAACTATAGTAATATCCAGCAAATAATTTTTTTTCAGACAGCACCAAAGAGAAGGGGAAAGATCAGAGTCAGATGGTTTAATACCATGTCTTGCCAATGATGATAGATTCCAGTAATGTCACGTTTCCGCCACTCCCTCAAATCAAAGATATTCATGCCAAATGCCCAGCCACAAGCATTTGGATCAAAATTCTCAGATATCTTCGGATTAGAAAAGTTGAGATACTTGTCAAACCTATGGAAGCTCTCCTTGCAGGTTTCAACAGCACCATTCACCATCCCTTGCAGATTAACAGACCATAAAGGTGTCAGATCCTTCTGAACAACAATGTCGTCATCCAGAAACAATACCTTATCCAGCTTTGGGTATACTTCAGGGAGGTAAAATCTAAGGTGATTAAGCATGGACAAGTATTTTGGATTCCTGTATTTAAGATTGTCAGAGCCGGCTGTAAGGGATGATGTTTGATGTGCCTTGAAATAGTATTCTATCATTCGTGCAGATTCAAGCTGACGCAGGACAGGACAGTATGAAGAATTGAGCCAAGTAAACTCATCCACATTCTGGACTTGAATTGTTGCACCAGCGGGAGCATTTACAAGAAACCACATTCTCATAGCTGCAAAGTTCAGCTTATCAGTGACTATATGGAAGACATGCTTCTCAGGCTCTTTTGCATGTAGAACTGTTGAGTTCACGACAACAGATGTTGCTAGTACATTATCAGAAAAGATGGCATAATGGTACAACAGTGTATCCTCGAGTTTCTCTTTGTTAGGGAAATCTTTCTCTTCATAATTATATAGGTAATAGTCTGTTGTGAGAACCAATGGAATGCAATGCAACGGTCTGGGGACAGTTTTTGCATCCAACTGTATCAAAAACGAGCTCTTTTTCTTCATCAATTGTACATTAGTCTCACTGGACTGAAGCATGACCCTCAACTTTCTTGCTATCGAAACACAATCGTACAACTGGTCCTTGGCTGCAGCGAGAACGTGACCCATGGCTTTCGCTTGATCAATCGCACTGATGCAAACAAAGGAAGAAAAGGAATAAATAATGCTGTACAAGATCCTAAAGCTAACATCTTATTAAATTTACCAGAGAACTGATGTAGCAAGACCTTGGATGAAGTTCAGCATCAGTAATAGCTTCTCCGATAGCAAGTTGACTTTCTCTAGAATGTTTGATTAAGGAATCATAAAGCACAGTCTCATTCTTAGACTTAGCAATTGCTGCATAAGCTTTGGCCATTATGATTTGATCTCGCATAAGTTTAACTGTGGAATCAGAGTTGGGATTTTCATATTCTTTCCTCCATATACTGTATTTGCCCCTTATAGTGGTATCGAGCTCCCTTGCTTGTTCAATTGCTGCTTCTTGCATCCGGTCGTCCATCTCCTTGTCTTGTTTGATCAGATCTGCTGCTCGCCTCTCTCTCCTTTCCCTTCGAAGTCTCTGAAGTATGAGAAGTAGTTATTACATCGGACCATCTAAGAAATATACCATCTGGATAAGCAGATTACACATTTCACCTGTCTCTTAAGTTTCACAGGATGCACGGGAGATGCTTGTGCCTCAGGTGTTTCATCTCCAGATTGATGATCATTATTAGAATCATTATCAGTGTTTCTAGAGCTCCTTTTAGGTTGAAATGGGTCGTCTACTATCTGTGACTGGAAATGAATGGAATGTGTGAGTGAACTAGAACCACCATATTGGAACAAGTTAACTCATAACTGTGATATAGTGTGGCAGGTTACCAGCGAACTCCTTGATTGATCACGTCTGCCCTCGCCAGGGCTTTTCCATACCCAAGATGCTGATAGGTCCCTAGACCTCACGCTCCTAACTTGAACAGCACCAGAAGGGTCACTGTATGTTACCATTATGTCAATCTCCTGCATAAAGTAGGTAAACATACCCAGTGTTACTCTCATCGCTTCCATGAAATGAAGAAAGAAAGTCATTACCTTTCCATCAGGACGAGCAGTAGAAGTGATGTTGCTTTGATCCTGCTAACCAATTGTTTAGTACGATCGGACGAAGCATCAATATTTGCAATGTTTAGCACAATAAAAGTGAACCATCATTTTTTGCATTAAATAAAAGCAAAAGATCAGCTTAGAGACGCAAATTTTGTTCATTGAGGCATAATTCCTTTGTTCAGAGTTTGAATATTGAGGAAGCACATTTCAACCCGCAGAATCAATGAAATAAATACCTGTCTGTTAATACAGCGTGGACAGTCATACAGTGGGGTACTCATTTTCCATTCTTTTTTCCTGGAAAAGGAGGAGAAGAGCGGAGGCTGAGATGCAAAAGATCAAATGATCAATCTTGAGACCATAAATACAATTGGCCACAGGCAAACATACTGAGTGCTAAAGAAGCTATAGGTTGAGAGAAAAATGAATCAACTTACACTGCATATGTATGTGACATCCTGACTGCGGAAGCATGATTCAGTCCCTGCATCAATATGCTATGTAAGACAACTCGCAAATAATAAGAACATTGGCAAGATCCTCATATATAGTGGTAACGACCTTAAGAATATTTCAAAGCTCCACTAGAGTAGAACAGAAAATGGAAAAGGATAGAGATAAATAAGCAATGAAGCTTAAACTAAAGATGGGATAGGGATAGGGATGGGTTTTATATTGGGTTGAGCAATAAATGAAGAAAAGGAGAGCAAGTTTTGGGTGAGAACTGAAGGTTTGGTGAGGAGAGTCGAAGAACATCAAAGACTCCATTATAATGCAAGGGGGAGGTGTGATGGGAAGCAGATCTATGTCCGTTTTCCATGAAGTGAATTCAGAAACGGGAAAGGAAAATGAGAGAAAGGGGGAGGGGGTGATTGTGAATATGAATTACCAAGAAAAACAAGATCCCGACAAGGAATGCAGACACCAATGGTGCTGAAGATCTCATCGTACTACACTCACTCAAGAACTCTCTCTCTCTTCAGCGTAAGCGGGAACCACAACCCTAAACTCTTTCATCCTCCTCCTCCTCCCCCTTTTTTAGTTTTAATTTTAAAACAATTTCTAAGGTTTCTGCCTATGTATTATTGTATGTATCTTGTCGCGGCAATTCTCATTGGCCCCTTCACTTGCTAATTCTTTCTTTTTTATTTATTATTTTTCTCTATTAATTTATAATCACTCTCTCATATATACATTTCAATACGAATGATTATTGAGAATTGCACTTTTGGTTCCTCATATCACGACCCAGATTGATGCAACTTTTTTCTCATAATTTAGGGGTTAGTAATTTTTTTTATATTGATAATTTATTCATTTATGATATTATATACTTTTTATCTTATAATTTATGGACTTAGTAAATTCGAATTAAATATACTAAATTCACAAATTGTGATACCAAAAATACAATTTTTTTTTTTAGTAATTAACATAATAGGTAAATTACAATGACCTTTCCCGATATTTGGTACAATTACGAATATTTACTTATTGTTTGAAATATTACAAATACCCCTCTCATTTTTTATGAAATTATGTAATTTTTGGATGGATGTATAAAATTGTCAATTTTGTTGTTATTGTATTTTTAAAAAATAAAAAAAATTAGATGGGATGGATGAAAAAATTCTAAAAGGTATCAAAAAGTTATCTACTTAATCCATAAAAAAAATTAAAAATTTTAAAAAATAAATAAAATTATAATTTTTAATCCACCAAGGCATTCTGGACAATTCACTACAAAAATATATAAAAACCTAACGGATTGAGTTAATTGTTAGACGACTGTCAAAATCAGAGAGTATTGATAATTTTTCAAATAACGAATAAAAAATTTATAATTATGCCAAATTTTAAGAGAAGTACCAACATAATAATGGTGGTAGTAGTTTGATGGTTGTGTTGAGTTGGCAACAGAAGATTTTGTGGTGATTCATTTTCATTGTGAGTGATAGTGGTGTTGTTACAAACACAGAATTAGGAATTATGATATGTAGTAATGACTGCAATTGAAAAATCAAATGTATATTAATAACTCCATCCAATCCACATCATCATCATGCTATTACCACCCCACCCCATGCAATGCAGCATTATTATTAGAATAATTATTTTTTGCATTCCCACGTCCAGCTTCAACTCTGTCTTCAATAACATTTCTTGGGTTCAAAATCTCACCAAATCATTAGAATTTCCTGAATATACAAACCAATAACTATCTTTACATCAACCATCAAACTCATTAACAGATTCTCTACTCTTTTTCATTCTATCTGCCAATAAATAATACAACTACTTCACGCCATCTTACAACATTGATCGAAATGACTGGCATTATGAGCGCTGTGGCAGTGGATATGCTCGATTACCCTCCTGCCTCGGATGAAGTGGAGAACGATACTGCAGAGGTAGAGGCTGCTGTCCACGCCGATGATTCACTGTCTGATAACTAGAATGTACCCTGCGCTCTCTAGGCCTCTCATTAGCAGAATCAATTCTTTCCAGTGTTTCCACTATTTCTTGCATTGAGGGTCTGTTTTTAGGTTCATTTTCCAGGCAATTCAAAGCAAGCTGAGCTATTTGTAGTGCAGATTTTGACGGATATCTTCCCTCCAGCCGCAAATCCATAATGTTCTTTAGTTTCCTCCTGTCTGATAAATGTGGCTTGATCCAATCAACCAGATTATGCTGTCCAGATGGACGATTTGTGTCGAGTGCTCGTAACCCTGTCAGCATTTCTACTAAGACGACACCAAAACCATACACATCACTTTTCACATACAAGTGCCCTGGTGGATAAGAATGCTATTATTAGAATATGACCACATTGTCCATTATTCTTTCTGTATAGAAACTCAAAAGAGTTGGCATATTTTTACCTGTTGCGACGTACTCAGGGGCAGCATACCCGTATGTCCCCATAACCTGTGTTGTTACATGGGATCTACTAGCTGTTGGACCCATTTTTGCTAGGCCAAAGTCAGATATCTTGGCATGGTATGACTGAAAACAAAACGCCAATGTTAGAATAATCAGAATATCTATGTATATAAGTTAAGAATCTATGTCCACAAGTGATGCGGGAAAGGGTAATAGAAGCAGAGCGCAAGTCGCGAGCTTACTCCATCCAGCAGTATGTTTGAGGCCTTGAAGTCTCTGTATATAACTTTTCTATCTGATGCATGCAAGAAAGCAAGACCACGAGCTGCTCCAATTAATATCTTAAGCCTAATATCCCACGGAAGTGGCTGAGCAGCAGAACCCCCTGGAAATATGCGAGAAAGATGTGTAATCCAGCACAAAACTGCAAAAGTATATGTCTGTGCTGCTGATATCTGCATAGTATGTATTATATAATCCCTTACTTCCAAAAAGATGGTTCTCTAAGCTGCCTTTTTGCATGAATTCATAGACAAGCAACAACTCTTTATCCTCCCAACAGTAGCCCAACAGTTTAACCAGATTTGGATGAGAAAGTCTTCCAAGGAAATTCACCTCAGACTGCAAGTATAAATAAAAACCAAAAAAGAAGAAAAAGTTTTTCATGATGCTTTTAATGAATGCTCACTGCTCAACCTCAGACAGCAACCAAGTATGGAATTGAAAACAAGAATAAATAAATAAATAAGACCTGCCACTCCTGAAAGCCCTGCATGCTTTCAGAATTCAACTTCTTGACAGCAATGACGGATGATCCATTCCCAGCAGCTCTGGCAGAGGATTTGTCGTCGAGCCACCCCTTGTACACTTTGCCAAAACCACCTTCTCCCAGCACCGTATCACTTCTGAAATTTCTTGTGGCGGCCTTGAGTTCTGAAAAAGAGAAAATCCTTAAATTGGGGTGGGGCAACATATGCCCGGCGGGGGTGGGAGTGGGACTCCCCTCATTAGTGCTTCCACCACTTTGGGCGGAGAATCTGCTGTTCCCAGAAATAGTGCTGCTGCTGCTGCTGCTGCCGCTGGAGGTGGAGGTGGAGGAAGTGGTGTTGCTAGTGGCCTGCGATGCTGCCACTGGGGAAAGATAAATAGAGTCAATTCATCAAAGTCTTGATTGAGAGAAGAGAAATCAAGAAAAAGTATGAGTAATCAATGAATCAATCGTCCTGGGAAAAGAAAAAGGGTTGTTGAACTTGAGTGCATACCTGAACTGAATTGAGCAGTAGATGATGATGATGGGGTATGATGGAGAGAGGCACAAATACTGGAGCAGATCCCCATGACTTACTGACTAGCTAATACACACACACAGACACAATCAGAAGCAAAAACAAAGCACTTTGTCTTAACAAACAGAAGAACGTCGGCAGCTACAAAGAAAATCAATCAAACTCATAGTCATCATTCATCATTCATTCACAACACATCCATACACATATCCCTTTCCTTTTCCTTGCGACTTCTTTTTCTTTGTTGACTGACCTTGCTATAATACCCACTCGGTGGTATTCCCTTGGTTTGAATTCTTCTTCTTCTTTAGCAAGTGGGAGTTTAATTTTTTATTTTTGAATTAAGAACCTTTGAATGAAAAGTTGTGTGATATGAATGAGATTGAGTTTTTGGAAGAGAGAGAGAGAGAGAGTGAGGACCCAGTCAGCCAGTGATGGTTCCGTAATGCGAATGGGGATGAAGCCAAAATCTTAAACAAAAGTCAAGTCAAAACAGCGTGGTGGTGTTCACAAAGAAAATTGAAGGAATGCCCGCCAGTCACCGTCGACTACTTTTATATTATTTATTTATTTGTTCATGTAGAAATATCAATGCTGTGTTTAATTGAATGAATGCATTTTCATTTTAATTCTATCCCGCTTTGCTTCTCTTTTCTTTTTCTCTCCTCTTTGTAGTAAATAAACAAGGAATGGAAAGTGTACATCTAGTCTCTAGATGATGATGTAGTAGTAGTAGCGTATGCCTCACTTAATTTCAATAATAATTTACAAGATGATGGTGTGAAGGAAACAGCACCCACGAAATTTCTTCTCAGTTTTGAATATTTTTTCAGTTCTCTTCCTACTTTTCTTGATTTGTTTCTTTTCTCCAAAAAAAGAAAAGAACAATGTTGAAGTTAATGGGATTTAGAACATGGATCAAGCAATCCATGGCATTGGCATCCAACTGAAATAGTTGCTCCACGTTTCTCCAAGTCCCAAGTGTTTTAGAATCATTTACAAGGTGAATGCAAGTGATCATCTCTGTCCAGTATATGTAAGAAGGTACACTTGCAATAACTGAGAAATATGATGAGAGGGATTAGTGTTGAAATATGAGACAATCTATTAATACTTACAGTTTTCTGGTTTCAATTGGAAGGAATAATTCCATGCAAATGCCCAGAAACGGAAAACTCAGTAAAGATAGGAGAAGATGATAGCAATTAACAAGAAACTTAAAATCTGTACCAATATACACCACATGTTTGGCCTACTTAAGGCCCTCCCACTTTTCGAGTATCCAAGACACACAATTGTACATAAACTGATTCCAGCAACAGCAGCAATCCTGTACCTCCAGAAAGAATAGAAGTATGATTTGAGGGGAAATTTTTAAAAAAAAAAAAGAAAAAGAAAGAAAGAAAAGATCATCAACATCCACTTAATCCACTCTGGAATACACAAAAATATGATCAGAAAGGAAATCCTTTATTCAAGTTCTTCTTCGAGGACTCTGCTAATCGTCTAATACATTTTGCATTCTTAAAGGTTGTCATCAATTCTTCAGCTACACTCTCAGGGTGACAAGTGATAAATGCTGATACAAACCGCTTATTCGACATCCTCAATGCTCTCAACAACGCAGGTCCCTTAATCTGAGGAACAATTCCCATATCTTCTATTTTACATGCCAGCTGGAAACGTGGTTTTAAGACAGTTTCCAAATTAAAGTATAGCAGGAATGGGTTTCGAAGTACCACATTGGCTGATAACCTCATTGTGCCCAGTATAAAAGTCATGTGTCTCTGAACTTTATCAACGGATAGTGTCAAAACAAGCGGAGAACGTCCAATAAGACCAAATATCTCATCCTCCAAAAGCCCATATTTCTCCATGTTCATCACCTTTTCACGGATGGTTTCTATGCGAGATATGGCAAAGAGGGAAACCACATGTTTATACATTTTGGATTCCTTTGAGACTCCAGTTTTACGGATGTAATCAATCTTCTCATCATCCAGGGTAGTTCGTGGAATCAAAGTGGGTCGAGACAGAAGCACAGTGATCAGGTCCCCTTTGCTAAGTCCCATCGATTCGTATATGGCAATGACAGGTTTGACTTTGTTGTGGAAGTCATAGGTAAGAAGAGAAGGATTGCGTACAATAGCCTTGACTAGGACCTGCCTTGATCCAAACAACGCCTCAAGATATTCAAGGCGTTCATTCAACCAGACATTGATTTTGCAGTTGAGAAAGCGGGGACGACAATGTACCATTCTCACAAGGTCAGTGGATTTGATGCCCAAGTGAGAAAGTATTTCAAGCTTGGACTGAAGGATCTGAATATCCATTTTACGTAAAGATGGACGTCGCTCAAAAATCCTGGATATATCACTCTCACTACAACCCCATTCTCTGAAAACACCAGCTGAGTCTTTAGTTTTTTCTCCAACACTAGCTAAATCTTGTAGACTTTCACAAGCTGTGGTACTGAAAAGGCTAGACTTTATAATGTAGGAAGGTGAACTGAAGGGCAATAACTCAAAATTTGGAAAGCCGATACCATCAGTCTTCTGCAGTTGATGTAGGCCCTGTAATTAATAACGACATAAATAACAGTTATTTATAAACCACTTCCAATGTAATATGTGAGAGCCAGAACCATTGGCATGTAATATACCATGAGACTGCAATAACAGTTGGGAAAAAGTAATAGGTAAAGAAGGAGACAAAGAACCAGCTATTCAAATCAAGTTCCAACATTTCTAATAGGTTCATGCCTGATTATCTTGTTCAAATATTAGTAGTAAAAGAGAGGCAGAATGAGGAATGGTTTCATAGAGCAACATACCATAAACTTAGGTGTCTAAGAAGCAAACGACTTGATACACAAACAAATCTTTAGTGCAGATACTTGAGTCCTAAGAAGGGAAACAACTGGTTTCCAAGTAAGGCCAAGTTCCAGGAGGAGGAGGAGAACAATTGGTTTATATTATCTCAGTTCAGATGCTTCTTTTTAATTGTTAAGACGGGGAAAAGATGTTCCATTTTTGCATTGCAAAAAGATATCATACATCCCCGTTGATGCAAAGTTAAGAGGAACATATATAGTCAATCCGAAAGATGAGAAATTCCTAGCAAACCCACTTGTCACACTGGGAGTCGGTAGAAATCATGGTTTCTTATTCTTTTGATTGTAATTAGGAGAAAAATATAATTACAAAGAAACTAGATTAAGCATCCACCATAATCAATGAACCTAGTAGCAAACAAACATGAAATTCTCGGAAATAAAACATAAGAAGCCCACAACTAAAAGAAATAGAAAAATTAAACAGAGCATGATTCACAAACTTTGAAATTTAAAAAAGTGAGGAACATTAGGAATTATGAGTCATTGTCGAAGAACAGACCCCCGCACAAAAACATGAAGTAGAAAGGAACTCACAGTAGAGAAAGAAGTGAAAAAACGGGAGGTGTGGTTGGGCAAGCGGCGAGCAGCACCTCTGTTAAGGACGTGCAAGAATACCATTTATTTAGGCAACAGACAGCTCAAATAACAGAGAGAAGGAGGTTGGGTAGTTGTGCTGCTCAAGTAAAAGGAGCGGGTGTTGCGGTTGCGGTTGCTCCTTTACTCTGCATCTGCAAGTGAAAATGGGTTTTGAGTCGCCGTTGGACGACAAAAACTGCGTGTGAGATCAGTTGTCGTGCAAAATGGGCTGCCAAATATTCAATCAGTTCATATCTACCCTGCAGCCCACACCAACTGTAAGGTTGTGGTTACTTGAGGGTGAGGGAATAATGTTTATGTATTGTTTAGTTTAAATATAGGCCTAATAATCTAAGCATTGATTTAGTGTCAAGGCCCACCACAACTTATGGGTGTCCAATTCAGGAAAATTGTTTTTCTTATTTGAAGCTGTAAATAGTAAATAGTAAATAGTAAATAGTAGTGATTATGATCGAATCCAGAAAGAATTTGATTTTACTTTTAGATTAAATTCTTGAATAAGATGAGAAAGAGGTGTGTTGTTGATACTAAAATCAACAAACTAAAATTGATAAATATAAAGAGGAAAATAAATATGATCCAACTTAATTCATTCTATTGTTGATCATTAATTAATGTGAAAATATCATTCATCCACAGTACAAATAAAAAAAAAATTGGGCATATGGTCATTGGTTTAAGAATATTGTGATGTTAATTTTTCAAAGCTAAATATACCAACTATTGTTGATACTGTGATGTATTGATTAATAATGCTACCAGTTATTTCCTTTCTGGAAAAAGGAAAGCTCCTATATAAAATTGAAGCAAAGAATGCAATTTATAAGAGAGCAAAGTACCTATTTAATGGAGAAGACTGGTGGAGAGAGCTCTGCCGCCGGTTGGAGAGTGGAGGAGGTCGCCCGTCGGCTCGGCGTTGTCGTATCTGTTCTGCTGCTGCGCCTGCGTTCTTTTCTTTCTTCCGCTGGTTCTTTCTTTTCTTTTCTTTCTCTTAGTCTGACTCTCTATTCTAATTCTATCTATATTTTATATTTTATTTAATATATTATTTAAAAAATTGGTTATTCTGTTCGATTCGAGCAAAAATCGAACCAAATCGATTTTTTTTTTTTAAAAAAGAACCAGTAGCCAAACAGAAATTTTGGATTTGATTTTCGATCGATTCGACCGGTTTAACCAGCGTATGCCTCACTTAATTTCAATAAAAATTTACAAGATGATGGTGTGAAGGAAACAACACCCACGGAATTTCTTCTCAGTTTTGAATATTTTTTTAGTTTTCTCTTCCTACTTCCTTTGATTTGCTTTTTTTGCTTCTTTTTTTCAAAAAAAGAAAAGAAAATCCATGGCATTGGCATCCAACTGAAATACTTGCTCCACGTTTCTCCAAGTCCCAAGTGTATTAGAATCATTTTTATAAGTTGTGGATTGCATATAACTAATATCAGGAGGTTCTTCTACCATATCAAGTAATCACAATTCTTATTTTGTTGCCATTTTTAGAATGCAATTGAGCCAAAGGGCATTCGCACAGCACCATCCTCACATAATATGTAGACTCCCTGTCATTCAATATGGTTAGATGCACTTTCTCAACTTGATACACTTATGCCTCATGCTGCTCTTTATCTTCCATGCTGGTATCAGCAATCATCTCACGCTAACAAGGAATAATATAAGTTGAATCTATTATTCATCACCAGCAATCTAAATACTACATGAGTCTTACAGATAGCAACATCTCCTGTATGTATCATCATTTCACTCTCTATAACTTGTCAATCAAAATCCTTCAGTGGAATCACTTTGTCCCAAGTCTATCTGATTCCAAGTTGTTGCAGCGAATCAGGGCCAACAAGGAATACACGCCTTTGTGTTTGATACCGGAAAACAACTACTCCTTTATACGCTGTTCTTGGAACACCGTCCTGGAAAATATACAAAACCGCCACAAAGGCACATGTCAGGAAATCGAAGGGTATAAACACACAGTTATGAAACAGGCAAGGAAAATGTCTATCTCCAAGCTGAACTGGTCAGGTCCCAACCAATATGCGTATAAAATCAAAGACCAAGTGATAATCACAAGGAGTGGGGTGCCACTTCCCTGTCACTGGATGGGATCCACCCACACAAGGTCCATGGCAGAGAACCAACACGCCATTTGCTACAATCAAATATAATTACACGCTACCACATTCTACTTTGGCCATGTTGAAGAAAGGTGTATATACAGAATGAAAGACAAGAATAATCCTAGATAACTACAATTACCTTCCATTCTTCAAAAATGCCGAATTGACTTGCAATGTACTCAAAATCTGACTGGTCTCGGTACAAAATACGTACATCTCCATCTATATTATACGTCTTCAGTACAACATCAGTTCCATGCACCGGGGTCGCCTTTTTAAGCAAGTTGGCAAAGTGCTCAGCATACTTGTCCTATAAAACCACCAGAGATTTACAATATTTCCAGTAATAACATCTTCACTTTATTTCATGTTATTATATTACTATATGGCATACCATACTTCTTGTTGCAAGAATTTACCTCCTCGAGGTAGCTCAGATTCATCGCCTTCCAATCAACCTTCCAGACAGATCATTAGAGAAGTCTTCAGACAATGCGAACAGAGGGAAAGGGTAAGGAAAATGGACAGACTTTGGTGACATACCTGGACATCATTCAGTTTGATAGGTTCAAGATATTGTCTGAAAAACTGCCCCATACTGGAACCCTGTGAGAAATGTAGGTAGCCTCATAGAAGCAAGCTTTGAGAAAGAAAAATCTCTGGCATAGTAATGAAGTAAAACCACTTTCGAAACATACATGTGCTTCACTTTCATGAGAGAGACTGGTGAAGAACAAAAATAGACAATGGTGTCTAAAGCAGAAATGTAGAAAGTCCCTGCCGCGGTAAAAGCACAAAACTTTGGAACCAAAGAAGAAAGTGGCACTTCCTATACCGTCAAAGTTAGAAAACTATTGATTCTGATTTTGCTTAATAATAAGGTTTAAGATGTGAACTTAACCAATTCACCATAGCAACTAGTGTAATTACACGAGACAGATAATTGGCAAACCCTTATATTGACAATCAAAGAGGAGACGAATTTTTTTCTTTGAACACAATCTTATATTCAATAACTAGCAATTATGCTGTGGACATTTCCTACATAGTTAACATATCTAATTCCTACCATACTAGTTGCTCTCCAGTTACACACAAACAGATGGATTTGAAAAAGATTTAGGATGATACATTCACTTTGAGCCTCATTTCGTAATAAAGAGGTACCTGAGCCATGTGAATGAATGGTAGAAGCAGAGACATTAAAATAAACAGAAGAAAATGATAAAAATTATATATTCTACTTGATTCACTGGATATTAAACCAGTCACTACGGTATTGTAAAGCAGCCCCAATATTAATTCAAAATTTCTTACATGCTCCCCGAAATTATATGTCCTGCACACTTCAGGGCGAATGAACTGTTTTCCTCTGTGATTTTCTTTCAGCCTCAGCCAGTCATCCCAATAAGTAATTGTTTGGTCAAGAAAATTCTCAAGCTTGCAGTAAAAGACAGAGAAAGTAGAAACTGTGCACGTGGAGTAAAATTACATTATTAATGATTAAGTATGACCCAACAAATATGATTCTTGAAGGATATGCCTTTGGCCATTTAGGAGACAGTTCATCCCATGTGGATCTCGAAAGCATCCATCCTAGACCAGGGAAAAAATCGGAGCGATAAAGCACAGCTGCAAAAGTATGAGAATGAGATGTAATCACATTGTGGAAAAGTTTGACCACAACAGTTGCTTAATGAAAGCCAACCAAATTATAATAGAAGCTCTGCATCTAAATTGCATATTGTACAAATTACCTAATCTGAATTGCACATGTAACAGAAATCTTGTTCTAAATAGTTAGTGAAGCAGATTAGCACACAATACAACAAATAGTAATACATCTCATCTCAGTGAAAAGGTATGAGAAGAAACAACAATCTACGGCCTGCTTGATAAGCTGCAAAATGAGCAGAGCGAGGACTGTCTTCATGAAATTTACAGATATAGCTTTGCCTGACAAAAGCAAGACATCTCATATAATTAATTTGTAGACAAAATCTAGTGAGATATAATTTTTGCTTTGAGGTACACAAGAATACAAGTAGCCAGAAATATGGATTTACTATCCACTCACTGCTTTACTTTCTGCCCTTTAATCGGCAAGCAAATTGCAAAGGCGAGATGATGCTAATTTGATTTTATTGAATGAAACCATTATCCTCAAGACTGCAATGTCGTATGAACCGAATAGCAACAATCAGATTATTTCACTCACTGTCAATAGATGTTATAGTGTTTATAGATTTCCTTTACTGGAATCAAATAGGCATGATCAAGCCTTTCCAAGTTGCTGCCATTTAAATGGATAAACGGTTGACAAGCACAAAAAATAGAACTTTCAAGCTAACCGAGTTGTCTTGATAAACCCTCATAGCTGCAAATGACAAAATCCCCGGCAAATATCATTTCAAGTTAAAGGAATGATTAGTCTTTATACAGGCAAAAATTATAGCAGTTAGCAGATCAATTGTCTGGGTCACTTACAAGGATCATGTACAAACTGCTTTTGTCCATTATCATTCCATGAAGAAATCGCCATAATGGATCTACAAAAGTTACATTAACAAAATTGAAAAACTTAATCACAAATTTATTTTGAATATAAATGGAAATGCATTGATACAGATAATAATGAAGTCCAGGAACCTCACTTGTCCCGGTCAAGGAGGGCAGCTCCAGCCTCAAAATAGTCAAAGAAATCAGGGGCAATTTCCATATCATCTGGATAGTGAGGTATGTTCTGAGTGACAGAAAGCGACAGGGATATAAAGAAAATCAAAGGGATAAGAAAAACGAGGGAAGATTACAGCCACCTTCAAGGATGATTACTCTGCTAAACTTATGATTGTAAAACAATTGATCCAGTGCCCATTTATAATGGCCTGAAAGGCGAGAACTGAATTATATCAGCAAGAGGATCCTCCTCCAACATAACAGATGATTAAGACAACAAACCACATTATGGGAAACTTTACGTGCAATCTTGTAGTATGCAATCAACTCCCCTGGTCTTTCTGTATGCACAGGTTCATAATCCAAATGCTGGGGCAGATATAAACATTATATTAGAGCTGTTGTAGTTTATCAAGACAGGATTAAGTCTTAGGACTTGAAATAAGCAAGTCAAACCACCCGTTAAACTGATGTTTCAGCAAGATTGACCAAAAATTTTAATGGCTATAGGTCTGTATTTGTATGATCAGGAATGAGGCATGGTAGAAAGTGCCTTAACAAATTGGCTGGCATGAAACTCTGGTAGAAAGATAGATGTTATATTTCTGACAACATCCAAACATAAGCAAGTACCTGCATATAGGTTAGCTGATCATAACTCAATGCCTTACTTTTAACATGAGGATCTGATCCATCCTGCCCATAACGAAAGCAAGAAAAAGTTACGTATAGAATATACTCTCAGCACCAAAACAAACACAGGCTAGAAGTCTTATTTTCACATACTTGTGATACGAAGAGAGGATATCTTGATGCAACAGAGCTTTGATACCTTGTAAGCACAAGAAGACGTCAGTAGGGTGCTAGCAACTAAAGCACTAAAATGTGCATCAAAACGGATCATACTTTAGAATAGATTTAATAGTCCTGTCAAGGTAATCAGCACGGTTACAAGCCATAACCACAACCGCAGCTACTGGAACCTGATCACATTCACATTCCAGTAACATGTTCAATGGTAAAAGGGTAAAGAATAGCACATGACACCAGATATTAAATCTTTCAGCTCATCCAAACCTGGACATCACCAACCAATTTCTTGAGACCCTTTCCTGCAGTTTGACAGAGAAACAATCATACACATGCCACATGCAGCAGTGATCATGGACAACAAGATGAACTTAACTGAATGTGGAAACTAAAAATGGAGAATAAAATGGGAATAATATGTGACACTCATATATCATGCCCATAAACTGAAGTATCAGAAAGGAGTATTTTCTATGATATAATGATGTTCAATTCACCCAAGAACTAAATACAGAAGTAAGAAAGTGTAAACATAATTCAACAGGCAATCATCAGGAAAACTATGACAATTTTCAAGAAGGATAGCGACTTACTATGTTAACATACGAGGTTATAAAATGCAGGAGGAGGAGCACAGAGTATTTCAAGAAAAGCAACAGAATGCAAAAGATCATCTTGCTGAATCTATAATTCCAGGAAGTTGGGACTTTGAAACACACTATATGTTGTGTGTCTAGCAAGTCTCGTTATTTATCTAAATCCTTGCGTCAAAGAAATCAAGAAGTCCATTTTGCTCAAGAGAAAATTTGTTTCTGTAAGCAATGATGAACTTCATATTGAGAAGCCTTTTCCTATGTAATTTCCTTCTTCGATCTAAGAGCTTAACTAAGCCATCCATACATCAGTTTCTTAACTTATTCAGTACCAAGAGCAGTAAGATAATAATTCCTGAGCTTGTTTTCCAGTATACAGCCCTTAATTGTTGCTGCATAGTTGACGAATTAGTACAAGGTGTAGTTTCTGGCCATATTTTTAAGTTACAAGTTCCACAAATTAGAAAAGGGCTGAATGTATTCAGTAGAACTCAATTTTATGAACTGTTTCTTGGAGAATGTTCAGACTGTGGGACTGATCCACTCCATGGTCCCAAGGTCTGAGGGTACAGTGTGTTCTTGATACAAGAAAAGCTCTGGATTTAACTGAAGCATGTGGGGAGGGATCAACAGAGAAGTCTTTCAAATACTATCCTTTCTTTGTCCTGTTTATTTTATCCTTTCTTGATCTTTGAGGGAGGAAGGAGTATTACCACATACACTTAAAACTGGAACTTCTTAAAGTCCCAAAAGCACTTGCCAGAAAAATACATTTCCCATCTGTGTTGGCCTGCACTAAGGTGCAAACCTTGGAAGCATGTCAGCACTAAATTTCCCAGTTCCAAACTGCTTCTATCCACTAAAGTGACAATGCTAGCACATGCCTCTCTTAATTAGCAATTATTACAGATACATTACTAGTAAAAATAACGGTCACATCTCACATGCATGGTAAAACAGCAATTTCCTCGGACATAAAGCAAGGAGGTGCATAGACATACTTTCAAGATCTTGAACAAGTGCTCTCAATTGTCTGCATTCCTCATCTTGACGTTTTCTTTCTTCTGAAATTCAGCAGTGTTGAAACAGCCACAAGATAATTACTTAACATTTTCTTATCAATAGAAAGATACAAAATCTAGTCTGAAATAAAAAAAAAATACATATATATATATAGATTCCTTAACATCATCCAGAAAACCGAGCAGATAAAGGAATGAAAAATAGCAGAAAAAGCAGTAGTAAAGAGATAAACTCCTTTTCATCCTTGGACAAGTGCAACATAAAATATTCTAAATGCAAAAACCCAATAGAAGGCAAAAAACGTACATAAAATCTTCAGTTTCGGCAACAAGATTGCGATTCATATGTACAAGTATAGTTTAAAGACAGAAGGAAATCATCAACACTCCCATCAAAGGTTGAAGCAGAAGTGGTAAAGCACCTTCAAGTGAAAGGATTTGTTCTTGTTGCATGCTAATCTGATCAATTAAAATCCGTGTCTGTTTTGTGCACTGATTTTCTGCCTCAATCTGCAAATAAAATGTAGTAATTACTAGGTGCAACCTTCTTCTGATGAATGGGGCCTTCATATGCTTTCTTACCAAAAAGGGTAGACGTTCATAAGATGAAAAATTTCAAAGTAGGCAACACCAATGTGGACATACTCACATAGGACATTGGAATAGTATAATAAACATAAGTAAAGGTTCCAGGAATTAATACTAGATCCACAACAACAAAAAGATGGTTGCAAAGAAGGTATATTGAGTGAATTTAGCATCGAGAATCTTTTATATATCAGAAGCTAATAAGACTGACTTATAAAGGTACTCTCAACCAATCACTAAATTTTGCACGGATTATATCAAAACAAGGGGTACGTACAGCATCAGCAAGCCGATCAGCAAACTGTGATTGAGTAGCAAAAAGGCGCATCTGTGCATCAAGAAAATGAGTCAGTTGTATCATCAGTTTACCACAGCAACAGCTGCACCAGGCATCGGGCAAGCGTAATCAAGCAAGCAGAAAATGAAAAGAAACAGGGGCACAGTTCACTAAAGCAATCAATCTGTACGCGGTGGCGGCAGGCGGGGATGAGAAAAATTGATTTCTAACAAATGCTAATCGATAAAAATTGGTATCAGGAAGAATAAGATTGAGAGAAGAGAGTGGTATAGATAATTGAGGCAGGCAAAGAGGTTATGACCTGGATGTAGATGAAGGGGAGAGCGGCGATGAGGAGGAGGTAGCGATAGTCACAATAGCACTTCCGCATCCTTCCTTGTTCTCTTCAGTGGGGGGGAAGAGAAGAGAGAAAGAAGAAAGAGCCACAGATCGAAGAAACGGAGCGAAATCCTCACAAGAAGTCGAAGTCCACCACCGGCACGACTTGAAAATCAGCGAAGTGAGAGATGTTTGATGAGCGTAAATTAAATGAAAAATACGATATAATATCATATGATATAGACATTTTTATCAATATATATATATATATATAACATTTCAAAAAAATTCTATTACGAACAAAGGTGCTTCCTGGATTTTCTATTCGGATCAGCCCTACCACCTCCTTCCACTTCAAAATACGTACACCCATATATACCAACATCACTGCCACATTCCACCTACATCTTTAAATTTATCTTATGTTAAATTAAAAAATCTTTTTTTATGTGATATATGATGATTTCTTGCTTATTTATTTTAATTTGAATTAATTATTTGGAAAAAATTTGTTAATATTTATTGGAGGTGAGAGAATAAAAATTATATGAGCAAAGAAGGGGGGAGGGGGGAGAGAGAGAAACAAAATGAGATGCAGAAGATGAAGATAAACGAATGTCAAGTAATTATTTGTATTGCATACGGTTAATTTAGACATTTGTTAAATATGAATTAAAGTTAGTTATTCTAACTCCTTCCTCCTTAATTAATAGTACTAATAGTAGTAGAAAATGAAAGAAATGCAAGTTGTTCAAGCGGTGGAGCGGGTCAAAACACCAGCTAGGGAAACAGGTGAGTACTCAAAGATGATGCACCGGGCAGAACTATTTCAGTTAACAAAAAACGACAAGTACCACACTGAATACAGAACTGACTATGTGGCTAATGTTGATTCCATTTTTATTTTTGAAAATGCAGCGAGCAAAGTAAAGGATCACATGGTTGTGCATGAAAATGTTGTTTATGTTGATGTTGCTAACAATACCTGTGATGATGGTAAAATGGATGAGGAGAATTTGAAATATAAAGTGGCTGATGGAAATTGGATACATGTGGGAAATGACACCATGCTTCTTCAAACAGAATTCAGATGAGGAGGAGACTTTGATCAGTAGTGCCATGCCTTTGAAGATTTGCAACTCGATTTGCTTAACCAATCTCAACCTTGTTGATATCGACTCTGCAGAGCAGTTGTTACAGGAGCTGGCCACTCCGGCCAAACTACCTAGAAATTAATTCCCCTTAGACGAGATACCGGAGTACCTGGTCAGGAATACGGAGGAGAAAATTCAAGTGATGAAACAGAGGATCAGCTCTTGCGGTCCAATAATTCAGACAAAGAGAATCAAAAAAAGATGGCAGAAACAAAAAACATGATGTCACTGAAAACTTATTATAATGTAAAGGAGTAGTACTCCTCCTTTTATATTTTGTTGTGTTAATGATGTAGCGATGACTGTTGTTTTATTTTTAATGAAGAAGGGATGGGGACCTCGAAAAGTCTCCCCCACCTTCGGGTGCTTTTAATTAAAAAAAAAAATAGTACTAATAGTTGCACATTTCAATGTATGTGCTTATACATTTTACGTTAAAAAGTCTTTTTTTTTCACTTACATATCATTATTTGAACTAATTATCTTAAATATGTAATTTTAAGAAATAATTTTGAAAGAGTAAGGTAATAAAAAAACCATAGCAAATAAACTCTTTTATCATTTTTTGTTTTGTATAGAATTACTTTAGACAATATATTAAATGTACACCAAAATTGATTATTTTAACCTCCTCGCTCTTAACTAATAGTACTATCAGTCATGTACAATCGATTTGTGTGAAAAAAAAAGAAAAATAAAAAAATGGCTAAGAATTTGATGGTAATATTATATTTTTGAAAAGAAAAAATATTAAGAAAAATTTATTATAACAGCATTATTAAATAGAATTATAATAATACAAGTAATGTTTTTAAAAAATAGAAAATTATAGAAGTCACATACTAGTAATTACTATTTTCTAGATGAAATTAAAGTTATATGTCTATGAGAATGTAGGAGCTAAAAAGAATAAGGGCATTTTTATAAGTCTATTTAATGTACATTAAATTAGTTTTTCAAAGTCCCTCACACTAAATAAATACTATAATAAACTCAGATAAAAAAAAAAAGCTATATATATTTTGTTTAAATTGTTTATATATTAATTATTACAGTTGTTAACGTAAGTTCAATTAACTTTAAAGTCAATTATAGAAGAAAAGAAAAATAGTTTAAATGCAATATATATATATATATATGTATTGTAGTAGTATCTGTATCCCATTCCCAGTTCCGTTATGGAAATTATTAATCTTTATTTTACAAATATATATAAAAAAATAATAATTATTGATATGGATTATATGGAGTCAACATGAACATGAAATTCGTACAACGCTCCAAACATAGCCCAAAACCAAAAACTCTGTGTTGTCAAGAACAGAACTGAACTGAACTGAAAGATTGGCGTATACATCTCTAACTGCAACCAAACCAACCCCCCCGTCCCCAGCCGGTTCCGTGGACTGACATATCCTACCCCACCTTTCCTTCCTCTTTGCCTGCCAGTAATATCTTCATTTCCATACCCGCCCTGACAGACAAAAGAACACGATACCGGAACCATATTACTGACAACTCCATATGTAATGGAAGCCGGATCATCATCCTCTAACCGCCCATTACCCAGAGAAGACTCCCCATTGCTACCCGCCAAAGGCAACCCCCAAATCCTCTCTTCTCAACCCAAAACCTTCGCCAATGTCTTCATTTCCGTCGTTGGCGCTGGCGTTCTGGGCCTCCCCTACACCTTTATGCGCACCGGTTGGCTCACCAGCCTCATCATGATTTTCTTTGTCGCCGCTCTCACCTACCAATGTATGATGCTCCTTATCCATACCCGGAAGAAGCTTGAGGATTCTCCAGTTGGTGGCTTCCCCAAGATCACATCTTTCGGTGATTTGGGCTTCGTCGTTTGTGGCTCTATTGGTAGGTTCGCCGTTGATTTCATGGTCGTTCTCTCCCAAGCTGGCTTCTGCATTGGCTATCTCATTTTCATCGGTGACACTCTCGCCATTCTTTTCCGCTCCTCATTCACATCGCCTGCTGCGGGGCACAAAATTATGGAGCTTTCCGTGTCCGCCAAGAGCGTATACATTTGGAGTTGTTTTCCGTTTCAGCTCGGATTAAATTCAATACCATCGCTTACCCTTTTGGCTCCTCTCAGCATATTCGCTGATGTAGTGGATTTAGGTGCAATGGGATTGGTTATGGTTGAGGATTTCTTGATATTTACCAAGCAGATGCCTGCAGTCGAGGCTTTTGGCACTCTTTCTACCTTTTTTTATGGATTGGGCGTGGCTGTGTATTCCTTTGAGGGGATTGGAATGGCTTTGCCTTTAGAATCTGAGATGAAAGACAAGTCCAAGTTCGGAAAGATCTTGGGCATGACCATGTTATTTATTGCTGTCATGTATGGGGCATTTGGAGCAATGGGTTACTTTGCATTTGGTGGTAATACAAGAGATATCATTACGGCCAACATGGGTAAAGGAACGTTGAGCACTTTGGTTAAGCTGGGTCTCTGCATTAATTTGTTCTTCACATTCCCATTGATGATGAACCCCGTGTATGAAGTATTCGAGAGGAGGTTTTGGGACGGGAAGTATTGCTTGTGGATGAGGTGGATGCTTGTTCTGGCTGTGAGTTTGGTCGCTTTGTTTGTCCCAAATTTTGCTGATTTCTCGTCATTGGTGGGAAGTAGCACCTGCTGTGCACTTGGCTTTGTGTTGCCTGCAATGTTCCATTACCTCACATTCAAGGATGAGATGAGCTGGAGAGGAGCTAGTGGAGATTTCATCATAATTGTCTTGGGCATTGCTCTTGCAGTTTCTGGAACTTGGTACTCCCTCTCAGAGATTTTCCACGTAAATACGTGAAATCAAGGTTCTTCATTCTTGAACCATTGTGAATGCCCTCTTGTTTCAATATGCTTTTGCAATCATTGTAACAAGCCAATTTCTTTGTTACAAGATTTTCCCTTTGCAAGAGTTTGTGTCCATCCAATCTAGAAGATTTTTACTTATACACATCTACGTTCAAAGATTTGTCAACATAATGTTTAATTTTGCTTTCCTCATTAGTCGAGAGGATTTATATCCCATTTTACATGGATAATCTTTTGCTTTCCATGTTTTGGTCAATAATGAATTGATGAAGAAGGTAGAGAAAAATGTCAATCTTCTGTTTGTCATCCTTGGGGTTTAATTTATATACTATGGAAAAATAATTATGATGTTTTGGTGACTGGTGTACTTATAGTTAGTCATGACGTTCTCAAGTATATTTGATCATTTTATCTTGCTCTTTTACAAGGAACGCAAGGGCTTCTCCTTGTTTCTCTATTATTTATTTGGCTATGATTGCGTCTGAAATGGCATTCATCATATTTCTCCAGATTCTACAGAAAATTGATGACACAACAGTTTTCGAATTGTAATGACCCGAGCATTTGCCTCATCAAAGGCCATGCGTTGGGTGCAACTGTCAGCATTCTTAAGATTAAACTTGAGAAACTCTCACTAACCCCTGGTCGACGCACAGTTGTGTCCCAGTAAAAACAGAAGAGCTCGTATTGCATGCTTATTGCTTCTTCTTTTTAACTGATTGAGCATTTGATACATGTTGAACGTGCATACTACGTGCTCTTTGTGGTGCATTTAGCAGGTTCAATTGAATACAAATCGAAGTGCAAAAGAATTTTGTGGAAGTAACCCTTTTATTTGGTCGATTTATTATGTCGATGAACAATCAATTTTTTTGGAGTTAAATTACTCAATAGTTAAGCTGTATATAACATGCAACTAAATGTTTTCTCTTGCTGTCTCCTGATGCAAGATTCTAAACATCTATTTTAGAATATGGAAAATACCAATATCCTGCTGGTGCAGTAAAAAACTTGAACAGAAAAAGTAGGTGGGACTAGGTTGTTAGAGAAAGCTTGTGATGTTAAGATGTTGGCTTGAGGGATGAGGCGATTAAAGGCAGATGGCCTTGCGCAGTTAAAGACTCAACACAATCATCAAACATCTCTTGGATTGATCTGAATTGCATTCCTAAGCCCTTTAATTTGGAGGTGTCCAATTCATAGTGTGGTCTGTCAAGTTTGACAAACCTGAAAATCAGCAACACCCCAATTGAAATCCGTGTGAGCAATACTTAAATATATTTCATGAATCGAAAGGTGTTGAGATAGGGAATTAATATCATTAGAAAGTGGACCTTTTTGGAATTGGTAAGGTTGGATAGCGAGCTGATAGGATTGCTGCTAGCTGATGGTTGTCAAGAACTGTTGAGCTGCATAGATAGCGCCCTTTTGCATTTTCATTCTCATAGAGGAGAATGTGGCTCAAAGCAACATCGTCGATATGAACATATCCCATTCTTCCATGCCATTGGAATTTTTCCGTCTCCCCTGCAGGGGACATATATATATATATATATATATATATAGTTGCTTTGAGTAACCATGGGAGGGAGTTGGACAACTAGTCATACATTAATTTATATAATATGTACCTCTGAGGAAGCCAAGCACATCAGATGCAGTAGAGCATAAAAGAGGTGGTAGACTTGGTCCAATCACAAATGAGGGGAGAAGTGTAACGAGATCGATTTTGTTGTCCTCACAGAATTTCCATGCAGCCCTCTCCGCTAGAGTTTTTGACAGTGCATACCAGAGCTAGTAGAAGGAAAACACGCACATATATATACACACACACACACACATGGGGTGATGATGATTAGTGAATAGGAATTTTATAAAGAATGAGCAAAAAATTGAGTTGGAATGCGTACATTGAGTTTGTGACAAAGCTCCTCAGAACTCCAGGAAGACTCGTTCAAAGGTAGAGCAGAGTCGAAATCGTCTCTTGCCCTTACCGTAGAGGAAGAAGAGGTGAGAACGACACGCCTAAGCGAAGGATTCTTCTTGCATGAACGTAGAACATTGAGTGTGCCATCAATTGCAGGTTGCAATATTTCAGCCTGCTTGCAATTTGTTAATTCCAGACTCTCTCTCTCTCCCTCTCTCACTCTGTGTGTGTAGAATTCAGCATGAATATATATAAATGTATATACGTGTGTACCTTGGGATCAGACTTAGGCAGTCCGATGACGGGAGAAGCAGTGTGAAAAACTCCATCACATCCCGTAATTGGTGCATCGAAGCTGCCTGGGACCATGAGCTCCGCCCTCACTAGCTCCAGTCTCTCTCTTGCTCCCTCCAGCCTCTTCAGATGTCCAACTTTCTTCTCATCATCTGCTTGTGCGTAGTTAAAGATGATGCAGGATAAATGATCAGAATCAAAAGTAGCATTACCATACCAATACATATGTGGAGATCAATATACACAATTGAATTTGGACCTGGATCTCTGACGGTTCCAACGACATGATAACCAGATAAAAGAAGGCGCTTCACCAGCCATGAGGCTACAAAACCAGCTGCACCGGTCACGCATACTTTGCCCTTCAAATCATCCATCATCATCTTCGTCTTCTTCTTTTGCCAATTGATGAAGAACAACAGATTGATTATATAATGAATCAGAGGTACGTGGGGATGGATGGAGAATCGGAGTAATAGTGAGTAGGTACTTCATCTACTATTGCGTGTGCTCAAAACAACTAGCTTGTAGGTACGTGTTTGGCAGGTCACCCAGAATGCATGTCATTGAATATTGGATGATATGGAAGTTTGAGGGGAAGCTACACATACACTTGCTGATTTAGTTCATGGTAAAGAATTAATTTCCTTACAATGTTGGCACCTTTTTGAAAATTACTGTGAATGTTAAAGAAAAAGTTCATGTGTATGCATCATAGGATTTTTGCAGCAACAATATTTTCCTGACGTGATCTTCATTGCACACTATCTTCGTTGGTTCAAATTAGTTAACAAGAACTATTGATCTTTAGATAATTATGTTTATATATATTCTTTTTGAATTCAAGCATGGATATAGCAAGTATTTAGTGGTTGTGCTTTTATTACAGGTTCTCAAAAATGGAGGAAAATCAAAAGGTCTTTTCAAGAAGATTTCGAGCTTCAATTTTGCATCAACAGTTTCAATGTCAAGCTTCTACCCAACACCATTCTCTTAACTCCACCAACTAGTCATTTCCATTAGCATATTTATAGCTAGTGACATTTTTTTTTTTAATTTCATTGTTTAGGACTTTTGATGATTTGTAATGCCAATCCAGATTTTACATTGTTGGTAATTTTGATGATACTTTAGAATTTAGTTTCATATTAATTTTTTAATCTAATTTGTTGGCTGGGGTTGTTATTGTTATTATTATTAATAATATTAGTATTATTTTGTAATGGGTCAGATAAAATTTAAAACAATTCAATTTGAGAATTTTTAAAAATTTAAAATTATTCTTCAGCAACAAAAATAGTAACAAAAAGAATATATTGATGATTAATTAGAATTTAATATTATAATTAATATCAGCAACGAATATATATAATGCTGAATAATTAGATTTTTTTTAAATATTTAAATATTAAAGTAAGAAAATTATCAATAAATTTTTATTCCTTGCAATATGCTGGAACGGAAATATTCCTTGCTAATAAGCAACGAATATTGTTGTTGGTAAATTTTCTAACAAAATAGTTTGATACTAAAATTAACATCGAGCAAATTAATAAATAAATTTTTTTTATTACTAAATTCGTTGCTAATCTAAATTAGCAACAAATTTCCACTCTTTTGCAAGGAATATACATCGTTGCAATTAGGGTACATGCCAACCTCCTAACCACTTCAATGCAGCATGTAACAAAAGCCATTATGGCATTCAATTTGCAGATGAAAAAGGCCAAAAAAGCTAAAGAAAATCTGTAACAGCCAAGACATTTTTGAACCATAAGGACGATGCTGAATTTTTTTTTTTTTTAAAAAAAGAAAACTGCTGTTAAAATTCAAAAATTTTATAAATTGTTCAAATGTTTTTTGTTGCAAACAATTTCTATCATTGTCCCATCATTCTCCTATGTGGGACAAACATTTTTCCTCTTTTTCTCAACCTAATTTATGAATTTCTTCATGTAATTAATAAAAATTACAATAATCTCCCACAAATCCGTAGATTTGAACTCAAGTTTGTGTGACTTGCTTTCAACAATGGTTCCTTCCAATTTGAACCACTGCCTAAGTTATCTGACGTCAGCTATCACCAGGTCAAATAAACTAAGCCTTGAATTTGAGCGTGAGTGTGACAACATCTGTTAGTAACAAATCATTGGCTTTGTGTTGATCTTTAGGGTTAACACTTAGGTCATGTGTCCTGATCCTATTCTTGAATGCTTTTAGGAATAACACGATTCCTTAGTTGTGGCCAAACAACCAAATTCACTTAGTTGGACGTCTCTAGGGATACATTGCTAGCATCTCGTCTAAAAGATTTGGCCCCATTCAGAGAACTCTTAATATACTTGCAATACCAACACCTTCTAGAATTATAGGGGATAGACTCCAGACATAAAGTATCAGTCTATTTTGGTGCTCTAATATATACTGCGACTTGCTAAATACAGCATTGAACCTTCTTTTTGGGATCTCCACTTAGAAGGTTGGATTGCCATCATAGTTACGTCATTGATAAGTTTTCAATCTCATCCTCAATCTGAATTTATATATTTGTGACAAATCCAATTCTTTCATCAAAGGATCACCTACATTATTCTTTGATCCACAAAGTTAATGCCAATTACTCTGTCTGACATTAATGCCCTTATAAACTTTAGTCTAACTTGGATGTGTCGTTTGGTCTTTTGGTTGTATTTACAACTCATTACCTTTGCAATTGGTGATTTAACTATCATAATGTACAACTATAGGTGGAAGAGGTTGACTTACAATGAAAAGTTGTGATAACAACCCAAATAACCATTTTGCCTCGGTACCAGCCGTACCCAATGCACATAACCTAACTTCAAATGTACACTGGATTATCAAAGTCTATTTTTCAGACTTCCAGGAGACTATGCCCTTACCTAAGGTAAAGATATATCCTGAACACATATTACTCTTAAAGTTTTTGGCTATCCAATTAGCATCACTATATCCCTAAAAAATAACAGGGAATCTGTGATAATGTATGACCTGTGACACCGTGCCCTTCAGGTACCTCAATGCCCTATCCAAAGCATGCCAATGGTTCTATCAGGACAACTAGTGTATCTAGCCAGTTTTGAGACAGAAAAAGATATATTTGATCTTGTGCCATTTGTTGGATACTGTAAACTCCTAATAGTTTGGGAATACCTTAGTTGTCCACGCTTCCTATCCCAAGTACTTCACCAGTATTGGAGTTTTCCATTCTTACTGTCTTTCTATTGATGGCCTGATAAGACACAAAGAGAGATTTATCAGCACGAACCTGCACATTCGCTCCTGTGTCAATCAACCAATCATAAGGTTTGTAAATAGTTAAGAGTTCGAGTTGTAAATATACATAACTTTTAGTTGCTCCTGAGGTGTTAACACTACTAGAACCTCCCACAACCATGTTGACAGTTGCTTGCCTAGTCTTGACTTTTTTATTAGGACAAAGTTTGGCCCAATGCCCAAACTGCTCACAGTTCCAACATGGTTTGTTTGCTTTTGGTTTCTTATTTTTGGTTGTCTTGACTTTATTTATGGCTTTTGAGTTCGAGTTAACCTTATTCGCTTTTTGTCTCCCACTATTAGATTGGCCCTAGGTTGATGCTCAACAGGCATCTTGTGGGTCTGATTTCTATGCCCTTCTTCAATACTAATAGCAATCATAAGATCATTCAGAGTCAATCTCCCTTTCTGATGTTTGAGTGTCATGTCAAAATTTTTTCAAGATTTGGGAAATTTGTCTATGGACATGGCTAGAAACTTCTCATGAAGCTTTATCTCAGCATCAGCCAGAGCATGCTCATGATTGATAATCTCATGAGTCTGTTTAGCTACAGACATGTCTTCAACCATTTGATACCATATGAACTTGGAAAATATAATACTTTTCTAGCCTTTGTTGTTCAGTATTATATTTCCGATCTAACTCATCCCATAGAGACTTAGCAGTATAAGAGTCGGAATAATAGACGTCAAAGAGTGTATTTGACAAAGCTGACGAAATCATTTCTCGGCCTATTTGATCCCTCTCTGTTCACTGCGCTATCTCAATAGTTCTGGGATTGGTATCAATGGGTTCATTCGGTCACCTGAATCACTATCAAGAGTCCTTTCATCGGTAAGTAAATTATCCCTCATTGTTGTCAGCGTTTGAAAAACTGGCCCAAAAACTTATCCAACAAAACGATTAAGTCGACCTTGGTGTGATAGGAATTGCAATAGAAATAGGTTCGACCATTTTAATAACTTAAGAAACTGAAAGCAACGCTCAAATAATTTAAAAAAAAATCGAGTTCTTAAAACAACGTTTAACAAAACTGTTTAAAGATGTTCCAATCTTCAAGATTGTTGGGAAAAAATTTTCATTTCAAGTAATCGAAACAATCGTTTTAAAATATAATAATCGAATTTAGAAATTAAAAGCAGTTAAAGTTACATTGAACAAAAATAGTATAACAGTTAGAAACACAATTTTACGACAAGTAAATTAAATAGTAAATTTATAATGAGAATTGTATCGCAACAATTCTCAATCCAATGGTAATCGTAAATTTAATCAAATCACATAATTCACTGCTTACCTTGAAGAAGATACACATTTCTTATTAGTAATACACCGGGTACAACGTAATTTTTTCCAAAATAAAACGATCATAATTATTTTGATTTTAACACTATATCAAAAAATTCCTCAATCAAATACTCAAAAGTTTGTTGTTAAAATAAAGTTCAAATCTTGAGAGAGTGGCCAAGAGATTGAGAGAGTGCCTTGAGAGAGCTTGAGAGAGGAGTGTGTTATTTTTTTTTGGTGATTTGCAAATGAGACATGATAAGGCTTTATATAGATATGCGAACCTCTTCACCACTTTAATGCAGCAACAACAACCATTATGGCATTCAATTTGCGGATGAAAACGGCCGAAAACGGCCAAAGAAAATACATTTGTAAACAATCTAGCATGTGAAATTGGTAATAAATTGAATCTTGTTCAAAAAATAGATTACATGTATTTTAGTTAATAATAATTATTTTGATTAACAATTGTATTAACAATTACATTTGTTAATTGTTATCTATACAATTATAACAAAAAATAGATAAAATTTATCAAAATTAATTAACAAATAAGTTTAATAGATATAATTGTTATATCTATTAATATATATAAATTGTTAAAAGTTGTTGTAATTAACAATTGCCGAGGAGTGTTAAATTAAAAAAATTATAACATAATAATAACATTGTTAAAAATGGTTTCTCTAACACAGAACATGATTTTATTTTATTTTTCTCAAATGACGGTTGAGATGAGAACATGGGGAATGATATAAAGAGCATATATGGTAGTTTAAATTTTGATACGAGAACTACTAATAATATGTTGAATTTTTATTTTTTGCTTTCTACAAATTATAGATTTCACTTGGGAATACAAGTTTGGTTCTTGTATAAAATCATCAACTTATATAGTTTTGATCCTCAAATAATTTAAGATTGTGATTTTGATCTTCAAACTATTCTTGTCTTTTTAATCTGTTAATAAAACGCTAAAGTTAATGAAAGTTTCATTTGAAGAGGAAAAATTAACTATTTTCCTACTATTTTGTGGTATTTTTCAATCTTTGGTCCAATGTACTCATTTCTCCCATCTTTTTAAGCTTCAAGGAAGAAAAAACTAAAAAAATAAATATGCTATAAAATCTTAACAAAACATTGTCAATAACCATTTTGTGTATAATGCAATACTTGCAATATAGGCTTTACCATATTTATTTTATTGTCTTTATAATATTGACTTTTATCATATTTATATTATCCATTTATTTAAAGATTCATAAAGAAAGATAAAATAAATAAAGAAAAGTTAAAGTTAAGATTACTTGTTGCTTAAATTCATTTTTTTGAGATTTTCTCTCTTGAAACTTGAAAAAAAGGGAGAAATTGGTCATTATATCAAAACTTGAAAAATACCCAAAAATGTAAGAAAACTGGTTATATTTTCCCTTTGAATGAAAATTTCGTGACTTTAACCCAATTTTACTTTGTAGAAAGAAATTTGAAATTGAATAATGCAAAAACAAACGGTAAATTTTATAAAATACCTAAAATAATTTTCATTCTAAACAGAAGAGAGCCTTTTTTGTTCTTTAATAATTTGTATAGATAGAATTTCACTTATCGAAATCTCTCACAAATTGTATATTTTTTGTCTGAATTCAAGTGGTCCATAATGTTTTATTCACCATTGGACCCACATTTACCACATTCTCTCTATGACATAGTGATATTCCTTTTTCTCAGTTTTTATTTCTTCAATTAAAAAATAAATAAATTGGGGGGTCATTGCAGCTTAAAAGATAAACCTAAGACAAAAAATAGGGAATATTATAGAAATTGGCATTATGAATGATATCAATTTTCAATTTATCTGGCCATTAATCATAAATTGTGCGTGTGTCTTCAAACTTTTGAAATATTCACTAGTAATTCGTTAAAATATGTGAACAGTACAATAAAAATAAATTAGAATATGGAGTGTTAAAGAGAAAAGAAAATTGAAGCAAAGTGCAACATCCATATTGTAATTTTGGCGATACCAACCCACGAACCTTTACTTAAATTTTACCCACCCAGCCCCAGGAATCAGGAGCCGCCTCCTCCTCCTCTCAGTATCACTTATGTATCATCATAATATCACATCATTGTATCTACATGTATACATCCATCTCTCACCACTCACTCTGCACCATACTTACACTTCACCTTTGACTTTGACCCTTTCCTCTTTGCTTACCCTTTTCCTCCTTACTGTTTCACTTTAATCTCAACACAAGATCCCCTTTTTCTCTTTCTTTTTATTCTACTCCCCCCCCCCCCCCCCGTCTTCCTCTTTATAGCTGCATATATGATCTGTGTATGTATCTTTCTTTTTATGTTTGCGTCGATTTTTATGCTCGATTTATAGCTGAAGTTTTATGTATGTTGATTTCTTGTGTGATCTTTCCTTTCACCATTGCATATATTGCTTGCCCTTTTGATTCGGGTCCGATCTGATTCAAGTTTTCTCCTTGTGTGGTGCTTTGTCAATTTCTCTCTCTTCTTTTCTTACCTTTGGTTCTGAGGTTGAGAACTCCGGTGCTTGTGAGCTCAAAGTTTTCCGATTTGTTTGTTTGCTTTGACTTTTCAAATTCTGTTTCCATGTCAAGTTGGAGCTAGAGTTACTGCTGCAAATCTTACCTTCTTTCTCTTATCTCTAATTTTCAGACTCCCAGCTATTGATTGATGTGAAAACCAATAATTTGCTTCAAGGGAGTTGAGGTCAGAAAGAGAAGAGGGGGTACTTCAGTTGTTTCATGGGCAATACATGCCGTGGATCATTTGGAGGCAAAACTTTTCAGGGCTACAACGAGCCTGAAGACCCGTCCAACTCCAAGCACAAACCATCATCCGCCTACCCAAATTCTTCTGATCACACTTACTCCTCCACCAGCTTTACTTCCCAACACCCCGTTGCTCAAGAATCCTCTAAGCAAAACCACAAAAGGGACCCCAATTCGCCACCCCTTATTAGTCCCAAAAAAGACAGCATCATGAATCGCAGCGCTACAAACCAAGCTTACTTTGTGTTGGGTCACAGGACTCCTAATATCCAAGATCTTTACAAGCTTGGCCGTAAGTTAGGACAAGGCCAGTTCGGCACTACTTATTTGTGTACTGAGCTCTCCACTGGCGTTGAATATGCTTGTAAATCTATATCAAAGAGGAAGTTGATTTCCAAAGAAGATGTCGAGGATGTTAGGAGGGAGATTCAGATAATGCACCATTTGGCTGGTCACAAGAACATAGTAACTATTAAGGGAGCGTACGAGGACCCTTTGTATGTTCACATTGTCATGGAACTTTGTGGTGGAGGTGAATTGTTCGACCGCATAATACAAAGGGGTCACTATAGTGAGAGAAAGGCAGCTCAACTGACTAAGATCATTGTAGGAGTCGTTGAAGCATGTCATTCACTTGGGGTAATGCATAGAGATCTGAAACCAGAGAATTTTTTGTTGGTTAACAAGGACGATGATTTCTCTCTGAAAGCTATTGATTTTGGACTCTCTGTTTTTTTCAAGCCGGGTATTGTTAAAATAACTTCTTTTCTGCCTTTCTTCTTGTGTTTTTTGGTGTATGGGCAATTATCGTTTTTTCTTTTCCTTTTGGGGTTGGGTTGGGGTGAGGGGGTTTTCATTCTCTTTTCAGGATGTTTGTCTGACTTCATGCATGGGTTCTCTCGATCAGGTCAGATTTTTACTGATGTGGTTGGAAGCCCATACTACGTTGCACCTGAGGTTCTTTTGAAGCATTACGGCCCAGAAGCAGACGTGTGGACAGCAGGCGTCATTCTTTATATATTGTTAAGTGGCGTGCCTCCGTTTTGGGCTGGTAAATTCATTTATTATACAACTGTTGAGATTCATCTTGAGGTGCAACAAATGATGATTTCTGGTTATTGTTCAGAAACTCAACAGGGGATTTTTGATGCGGTTTTGAAAGGTCACATTGATTTTGATTCTGACCCATGGCCACTTATCTCAGAAAGTGCTAAGGATCTTATTCGGAAGATGTTATGCATGCGACCTTCAGATCGGTTAACTGCTCATGAAGTATTATGTATGTCATTTTCCTATGAATGATCCAAGCTACTACTTTTTTTTTTCATTTTTCAGTCGTGATATCTCTTTCATTTGGATTGACATTTTTTATCATTATGACATGATTGGTATCTAAAGTATTTCACTTTACATGTTCCTGAAATGTCGAGAGATTCACTGGTTGATGATATATGCAACAGCCTGCTGTACCATAGCAGCCCAAAGTGATTGGGTTTGAGTCCGGACTTGTATCACTCAAGAGTAATGGTGGAGAAGGCTGTAGCACATGGTGTCATTTGCATGCTTAATTTTCATGTATTAATTGTAACTCTGTGATTGTGTGAATATTCAAATAGCAATTGATGCCTAGTGAGACATTACCATTCATGCCACTTCAACTGATACCTCTATGTTTTTTGTGCATTGATTATCATGCAATCTTTCTTTACTGTGTCTTACATCAAAACCATATAGGTCATCCTTGGATATGTGAAAATGGTGTTGCGCCTGATAGAGCCCTGGATCCGGCTGTACTTTCTCGTCTTAAACAGTTTTCTGCAATGAATAAGTTGAAGAAAATGGCTTTACGGGTATGTAATTAGCACAAACAGGCATTTTATAAGTATGTGCTTCTGGTAATTCTGTCAACTAAGAGTTTGATTTCATGGCAAGACAACTTTAGCCAAGTATTCTTCACCCCTATCAGACATACCAATTTTTAAGTTTCTTGCATCTCTGCAGAAGCACTACATAATTTCAAAACTTATAACTAAAATTAAATGACTCCTATTCTTCCTCCAGGTAATAGCTGAAAGCTTGTCAGAAGAGGAGATAGCAGGCTTAAGAGAGATGTTTAAGGCCATGGACACTGATAATAGCGGAGCAATCACATTTGATGAACTCAAAGCTGGATTAAGAAAGTATGGATCAACATTGAAGGATACAGAAATACGCGACCTTATGGATGCGGTAAAGCAACTTCTGCTAAAAAAGAATTCGTGTTCTTGGCTTGGAATTTGTTTAGTGCTTCAGTTGATTTTTATATTAAAAGCATTGATGATGCAGTTAAGGAGGAGATCAAGTTGTTATCATTTACTTCTAGTATTTGTTTGAGCCACCTGTTAATGTACTGTTTATCTGAGATTCCATTAAAGATGGGTAATTTGGAAGGTTTAAAAGGATACTCGCAGATCTTTTGCTGGTAATGATGTTGCTAAAGTTCATGGGCTACAGAGAATCTATTCCAGCCTGCAGAAATTGTAAATCCTTGGTTGTTCCCTGTAAGCAACCACAATGACAGTTACACTGGACCTGTTTTCGAGTTTTATACACACTTCTGTTAGCCAATGCATATCAAGCATCAGTAGGATTCTGCAGTGTATTCTGTGCTTTTGGTCTGTTGAGATTTATGGATGATTGTCTTGCTAAATTATTGCTATCTTACAGGCTGATGTAGACAATAGTGGAACCATAGACTATGGAGAATTTATAGCAGCAACTATTCACCTGAATAAATTAGAACGTGAGGAACATCTTTTGGCAGCATTTCAATATTTTGACAAGGATGGAAGTGGTTATATTACAGTTGATGAACTTCAACAAGCTTGTGTAGAGCACAGCATGACAGATGTTCCTCTTGAAGATATAATCAAAGAAGTTGATCAAGATAATGTAAGTTATATTCCATGCTGATATGTCTTGTTTATCTTCACTTTATATATTATTAATTGTTGTTGCAGATTTACAAGAATGCAAGTTAGTGAGGTTGCCAGGGCATGGTTAAGTTCCAAGACATGCAGTACATCATCTTTTAATTTTATTCGTTTATTGTTGAATAATAAGATCAATCAGCAGCTGACTGAATGAGTAGCACTTAATATATATTATCACTCTGCTGTATTGAGAGTTGCACAGCCACAATAAATAAATGATTACTCCAGATATGTTTTTATTTCATCGACTTCTAATAGTATTTGATTGGATAGTGGCTCCAAGATTCTCATAAATTAAACATACAAGTTATTCGCAGGACTCCCCTGATTGCTGAATGTTTTTAGCCTGCTAGATCATCTGTCTGTTTTCATTTTGGACAACTTTAGCATTCCTTTGTTCTTTAGTAGTTGTTTTATGTTTGCTGATGTCCTGCAAAAAAAAATTTGTTAGGATGGAAGAATTGACTATGGGGAATTTGTTGCTATGATGACAAAAGGCAATGCTGGCATTGGGAGGCGAACAATGAGAAACAGCTTGAATATAAGCATGAGAGATGCTCCAGGAGCTTTTTAGTTTTACATGTTAAGGTAGTTGCAGCTTTCCTTCTGTGTTCCCTTCTCTAGTTCTGTTCTAAAGTGTGATAGATCTGTGATAATATTCTGTATTATTGATGGAATGGTAAGCTTGTGTAGGAATATTGAATGAAAGTCAAGTCTTGTTAATATGTCCTTTTGCACATAAAATTTTTTACCATTTCAACTTTTTCCCATTCTATGTGTTGGGATTCATAATAAAAGGAAATAGACAGCATTAAAGCCAAAGTGTGAAAGTGAAAAATCTAGGATTTATAATAAAAGGAAATAGACAGCATTAAACGGGAAGTGTGAAAATGAAAAACCTATGAAAAAAGTTATAACTAATCAGTTGTTTTCTTGCTGCTCTGTGATTAATGTCAAAAGAGACAAAGGATGTGTTAGGGAGTCAGAAGAAGTTCATCTTATGTTTTCCTCAGTTGTTGTGTATGAGGAGGGATTATATTATGTTTGTTTCTCTTAACTTGCTTTAGTCCTTTTCTTGTTGTGGATCATGGGTATTCTGTATCCTCGGTTTCCTTTGAGTTGTATGAGTACTGCCTTGGGTTTAGTATTATTAGTCAGTGATTCATTTGTGATATATGACAGGTGTCCTCTTATACCAGATGTGAATTACTGATAGTGGTGGACTTGGTAGTTTGGTTATGTAGCAAAATGTTTCATGATTACATTATCAATACTTTATTCGGAGAAGATGATTTAAAATCATTTCCATGCGTTCTTTCTACATAAACTAGAATTAAATATAGATGTATAATCATGAAATTATTATTGCTGCATAACCAAAATGCAACGATGGCTATAAGCATACACAGTAAACAAAAATGACAAATGAGCCAATGCTTCATAAAGTTAATTATGCATCTACGATATCAAGAAGTTGCAAGTGGATACTGAGTGACCCCAAAACCCATAAAAGAAACAGAGGACTTTAGTGACAGCAACTTACATGAAGTAAACATGTAGACAACAGTTGTGGAAAACACAAGATGAAATTTCTGTACATACTACAATCTAAAACTGCCCAACATAATTTTTTGTTTGTGTTTGATAAACTGTGATACGGAAGTCCTCTCGAAAGTGGCAGACTGAAAGATCTTGGGAAAAATAAAGAGAAAGGAAACATTTAAAAATTGCTTGCAGATGGTGCTGCTTCTTCTTTGTGCACTTTTATACCTTCACAGTTATGTGATAAATGTTGTGTGTGTTGTTTTATTTTGTTCATTGAGTTTGGGATTGGCATTGTCAGGTCTACCTGGGACATGGTCCGTAATGAACCCGACCATCCGCAACTTCAATCTTCAAGTGTCAGATTAAAGCTGTAATGAACCTCTTGGATGTAGCTAACTTATGCGCTGTACAGGATGGAGGTAGAGGAGGTTCAGCAATTCGTAGTGTATGCCTTAGAATGTTGAGATACTCACAGCCGTGGTGATTTAGACAGAGAAGAATACTTGGTAAATTTGTGTTGCTGTGCGATGGGAGAGGTTGTAAACTGTTTGTTTGTGATGTTGTATTATTGGACAGGATGTTGTCAGTTTTTCAAGTGGATAGTTAGAGCTTATGGTGCTGGTCATCAGCTTTTCAACTTGCAACGAGAAGATTCATGTGTCATGTTGAGTTCCTGCGAAGGTGTTTGTTCAATGCTTAAGCTGTATTAGAATGGAGGATTTGCAGTTTGTAAGAGACATTATTGCATTCCGAATGTTTGTTTGCTCTGCATGTATGGAAATCTGAAAGGGTGAAGCTTGTGCTTCCCTGGCATGCTGCCTACTTGCCTTACCTATAATTTCTGATTTAGTGGCCATGCCAATCTTTCTAATGGATGTGAAATCTCTAACTCTCAAATCATGGGCTGGGATCCAAACATAATCTGAATTCTGTAGGATTTAATTTATAGAAAATTCTGTTCTACAAACCAAAAAAAAAAAAAAAAAAAGAAAACAACAAGAAGAAGAAATTTATACTAATGTAATTATTATTATATGTCCGGTGGGAGTCTAAGGTATATTATTAAATTCAGTTTAAAATAGACACTCCGTAATTTAAAGTAACTATATCCATTAAGGATTCATTTATTACTAAAAAATAAAAAAAGAACGAATATATACAAAATACAACATTCTTCAAAGTAAATTATGGAATGAATAATTATGCAATCATTTCTCCATATTTTTTATAGATGCTAGTTCATTACACGTTATAATTAGGTATTAGTATTTGATATAATATATATATATATATATATATATATATATATATGTGGGGTCACATCTACTCAAAATTATGAGGTTGACCTTTTTAAGATCTATTACCAATTTATTTTAGATCTACAGTGCAATAAAATTTAATTAAGTTACATAAATAAATATATTTTGGTAAATTTTATTTCTTATAGAAAATGTGAAAAAAATTAGTGATACGTAGTACAATTAGATCAATAATAAAGTAAAATAATAAATCATGAATCTAAATTCATTACCAACATATAAGATTCATGGTATAACAAATTTAATCAAATTGAATCCATTTAAGTTTATTATAAAATGGTTAAAATCTAACTCAACACAAAATTAGTTGAGTTGAAAGTTGAACCTAAATTATTATTTTTTTCTTTTTCGGAAGACAGTTGAACCCAAATTATCACTATTATAGAAATATGAATAATCCTTCTGCGCCTTAAATAAATAATAGTAAGATTTGATTGATTTTTATTTAATAATATATAGTAGTTAACTTATATAAAATAACGTTATATTAGTATTTTTATGTAATTGGTAAAGTCCCTTCCTCATGAAAACACAGTTTATGAGCAAATCCAAATCCAAATCCAAATCCAAATCCAGGAACCAGAAGAAAAACTAGTGGGTGGGTGAGTAGTGAGTGCTGAGTAGTACTGCCTCTGCCTCCAATTCCCAAACAGAGAGTCGAGGGAGCTTTGGTGCCTGTCTGTAACTGTTAACAATTGCTTGCTCAAATTCTATTTAGATCTTTGGGAAGTTTCAGTCCGAACAACCAACTTCTTGCACCAAATTATACTCTATAGTAATTGAATCTGAAGAAGACGGATAGTGAAATGGAGTATAGAAGAATCAAGGATCAGGTTCTCTTCTCCTATCATAAATGTACTTGTATGTATATATCTTCATCACCGATTTGGTTTGAGTTTCTTCCCCATCTCATTGCTATTGATCCGCTGCAGTTGGGTTTGGGTTTAGGTTTATATATGTATTCTGGCTATTCCCCTCTTTTTGCTTTTCTCCTAGATTTCCTTCTTATGTTACTTTTAGTTGTTAAAAGCTTCTCTTGCGCTATTTTTCTGCCTGCTTTCACCATTTTCTTTAATCGTTTTTGCTACTCAATTCTCCCTGATTCCATGCTTCTTATTTTGCCAACATTTGGAATCTGCCTGAGCAGCGGCGTCTATATTCTTGCTCACGTTCTATTCATCAATGCTGAATCATTTTAGGATAAAGATGGGGACGCAATGCATGATGATGTTGAGAGCTTAAGGGCAAAATCCCGTTCAGGTGCCATATGCCAGTTACTTCGTTTTTGTTAGCTGCATCATCTGTCTGTGTATTGCGCATTGCATCTTTCGGCTTCCATTTTTTATCAGCAATGTTTCTCCTCACATTTGCTGTCAAATTACAGGCTCTCCCAGTAATATCATTCCTTTAGGAGGCAGCTCTGGTGACCGTTCTAAGTGGAAACTCAAGTATGAATGTCTTTCTGTTCCTTTACATATCTAGGAGTATACCGCCATGACAAGGAAATATAGTTTTCTTCTCATTTCTTATTACTTTTAACCAATGATAAAAACAGGTCAATTGTAACACTTGCATTGACGGTCCTTACAAGTTCACAAGCAATTCTTATTGTCTGGTCAAAGAGGGCTGGCAAGTATGAGTATAGTGTCACAACTGCAAATTTTCTGGTGAGTTGATGATATTTCCTGTTAGGCTAGTGATTATGTAATTAATGAACTATGCTCTTTGTTTTACATTATGTTCCAGAAAGGGTCTGGGTCTCTAGAGGAACTTTCTGAATTTCCTCTCAAATTGATTATCTACAATTAGGTTGAGGCTTTGAAATGTGCGCTGTCACTTGCAGCCCTGTCAAGAATCTGGAGAAATGAAGGTGTTACTGATGATAACAGGTTCTCCTCTTCCCTGTTTGTTTTCCATTAATTGACAGAGTAAACAATATATTGGTGTTCAGTGCATATGTCTATCTATTATGAGTGAAGGTTCTCGAAAGAACAATTTGTGAAAATTAAAATTAGCACAACTCCATTAGAAGTTCTAGACAAACTGCTTAACTGAAGTGCATCAGGCTGAGCCTTGTCAAAAAGTTCTATTCCTTTGCCAGATTCAAGCAAATTTCATCAAATTAAATTTGAATATTGCCCACTTAAAAATTGTTTTAGCCATGAGCTGCAACTTCTCATAAATAATCTCATGCAGGGTGTAGATCTTCTGTTACAGCTAAGTAGTGCTTAAAATTATTTTTTTAGCTGTAGAATTGACATAAGATTTCATATTTCCTGCTTTTGCCAGTCAACTGAATTTGTTTTCCTTACTTCAATTTTTCTCCTTGTAGGTTGAGTACAACATGGGATGAAGTTATTGTATACCCCATTCCTGCTGCTCTTTACCTCATCAAGAATTTACTTCAAGTAGAGCCCTGTTCTTGTCTGTTAAAAATTTCTAGTGAACTTTGAGTTCCTTCTGCTGCATTCTGTTTCCTAAATATTTCTGTTTGTGGCAGTATTACATCTTTGCATATGTAGATGCTCCAGGTTATCAAATTCTAAAGAACTTAAACATCATCAGCACTGGTGTGTTGTACCGTATCATTCTCAAGAAAAAGTAAGCCATTCCTCATAACATATTGTTATTAAGTTTAAAGTTTCAATCATAAAAACTCTCTACCTTACATGTGCTCCATTAAGGGGCCTTTGGTTGATAGAACTTCTAGAAGCAAACACAACTAATCAAAAACGTCTTTCCAGGTTGAGTGAAATTCAGTGGGCCGCCTTCGTTTTGTTGAGTGCTGGGTGCACCACAGCACAACTTAACTCGAAGTAAGGATGTTATAGTTCTATCTTTGTGGTACTGTATTTAAGCATAGATTAGAGCATTCACCATATTGTTCATAATGCCTCAGTGAATTCCTAGCAAGATAATGATGGAAAGATTTTAAACTTTGTGCAATTGTTCTTTGACGAACCAGTGGTAGAGTCACATGGGCACCATGGGGGTCATTTAACCATCCTAACTCTATAGTGCAGATCTAACACATTTTAGAGTTATGAGGTACTAATGACCACAATGAAGAAATGAAAATCTAATAGAAGGGGATCAAAATTAGTTAAGTGGCAATAAAATTGACAGTATACGTCTAGGCCAAATGTGAATGTAATATTGACATTTTAGTTGTAAGTCAAACTTGAAAATAAATAAACATACGGTGTTTCTTTTGCCTGCAAGTACAGAATGCACTTGACAACCTAAATTTATTGACTGTTTGGTTTTGGTGCCTTTTCTAATAAAGGATGTTTTTCTTGGCCAAATGTTACATAAGTTAACATTACTTATAAATCAAACTTGAATATAAAGAAACAATAGAGTATATCTTTTTGCTTCAAGTGTGTAAAAGCTGCACAGAATTAGTTGACGTAACTTGTGGTCAATACCTTTCCTGACTCGTTATGATGGAAAGAAAAAAGTCATCTAAGTTTTCTTCTTCCTCTTGTTTTCCTTTGTTGAATTTGCTCGTCAAATTTGACTGAAATAAATTTATGCACGCACTAACTCTTTAAAGTATTGTAATCATTGATCTGAAATTTTATGTGATAGTACTTAGGCAACTGAACCTTGCGGAGGAAGTTTCTGTCTTTGCTACTGTGCCCCAACAGTACTGAGAAATATTGCATGCCAATGAGCCATGACCTTAAAATTATGTTTTTTCTTCCAACTTCCACTTTCTGCTCTGCTTCTTGGAACCCTGACATGTTACATTCTTGTGTGTACCCTTGTGGGATGAAACTTCTTGTGCAGTTCCGATCGAGTGTTGCAAACACCTTTTCAGGGTTGGCTGATGGCAATTGTAAGTTGCTCAACTGAAATATTGATAGCATATCAGGATTGTCCCATGATTACTCATCTGGAGCAAAATGGATTCCCTTTGTTGAATTACTTCCTAATTACTCTAACACTCTATTTGATCAAGGTATTTAACGAAAGTGAAAGAGAAAGAAAATAATGAGAAACTAATGTTAAATCATTTTCCTTTTGGATACAATAACCACACATTTACTAAAACGTTTTGGATTCAGTCGCTAATTATGTCAAAGGAAACAAAATTGTGTATAAGTAAATGTATCTTATAATTGTATATAGACCAGCATTTCTTTGTTAGCTTTTAAAACCAAGTGCAAGGAATATTTCTGTAAAAGTTTTCCTGATTACATCTAAGGTCCAAACATAATATATTAATTCTTGGTGGATCAATTTCAGGTCATGGCTCTTCTTAGTGGTTTTGCTGGAGTCTACACTGAGGTAAATCTGTAGCACATCTTTTTGACGTTATACCAGTCTATTTATAATTAAAGGGAAGCAATTATTGTTTTACGAGTTCTGCTTGAATTCTGTTGCGTTTTGCTGAGTAATACCATTATCAGAAGAATCCGATGTTGATCTTTTAGTACACCGTTTCATGTTCGTCCACAATGTTCTGAAAATTCGTATGTCAAAATTTGTTTGGCCTTGTTTTGATATTTGTTTTTGTTCTGTGTAGGCTATAATAAAAAAACGACCTTCAAGGAACATTAATGTTCAGAACTTCTGGTTGTATGTATTTGGGATGGCCTTCAACGCTATTGCGATACTCGTTCAAGATTTTGATGCTGTTATGAATGAGTAATGAGACTCTATTTGCTTCTATATTTATTCTATTTATGACAGTGATTTATGTCATTTCATGGACAAAAAGCATGCAACTAATCCTGTGTTGTATAACCAATGAAGTTTCTGTTAGTAATTGGAATTTGACTGATGATGTGATCTTTCTTGAACAACTTGCTTCAGGAGTTTCTCCTACAATTGGAAGATACTATATTACTATTACTTTACATCCATTCCGCATGTCCTTGACCTAGAATAGTTAAGAGATTTCATGAAGAATAAAGCAGTACACTGTAACTCCTCTTCTGTCAATATGTTTGAGCCACTCTTCTGGGCAATTAATATGCACATTCTAAAGAAGTGTATGTTACATTTTTCTCTACAGGGGATTCTTTCACGGATATTCATCAATTACGGTTCTCATGATTTTGAACCATGCACTGAGGTACTATGTCTCCGGGAACCTCTTTAGCTATTATTCTGGATTGGAACTTTCTAGAGAAAAAGTTCAAGATGGAACTGCGTTAACTAATTTCTTGCCAGAATTATTTGCTTGGTTGCGGCTTCTCACTTTTGTTTTATTAATTGATTCTCTTGAATGGTTTGTGGTGTTTCTCGTTTGTTTCAGAGTTTTCTTACTTATACAAGTACATTTTCTCAAACTTTGAAACTCAATAATTAGTTATCAACATGTTGGTTCAATGCTAACTACCAAATTTGGCTCTCTGCGGACATCTTGTCCCCCTGTAACATTAAATAACTGAACCTGGTGTTAGCTATGAATTACACTAGATTGATCAAAATCAAGACAGAGTATGCTAATTGTGCTGGTTCCCTTTTATGTGTCAATATGATTTACGAAAGAATTGAGTTCCATCCCAATTCTATTGTCCTATTTTGAACTGGCATTTTAGCTTTAATTGAGAGTTGGAGAAGTGAAAACTTAGTGGTTAGAGTTGGAGAAGTGGCAACTTAGTGAAAACTTCCCCCCTCCCGGAATAGTGTGTTAAATGAAAATGTTGTGGTAGGTGTTAGTGACATCATTTCTATACACTTTAAATGAGAAGGTAATTTTGAGAAGAAATTGTTTTACATAATGAGACATTATATGTGTAAGGAAAGGAAACAGTATCTCTCATTTGGGGCATGGGAAACGTTTGTTAGGAAGCAGACTACTGCCAATCCATTTTCTCTCCGTCACATATAAGTTTCTTTTGTCCTGTTCGCTATGTTTATGGATGCTTTCAGCATCAAATCGTATTTACCAGAGTATCACCTAATATTAATGATTTGATGCAGTGGCATTGCAGTATCAATGGTCATGAAATATGCTGACAACATAGTAAAGGTAACGACTGATTACGTTCAACCTCATAGCTCACAGCATTCTTATTAAAGCATGAACCAATTATTAGATTATACTTGGGCCATTGTTAATACTTTGAAGAGGTGCATCAGAGACAATGTCTGACTGGGCTGGTATTAAAGAGGTAAGAAGAAATATTTTAATATTGATTAGACAGATCAAATTTCCGGCATATAAATGAGATATTTGAACAAGAGAGCGGGGATAGTGAACACTTCGTTGTGGGCAACCTACCAAAGTATTAGATAGCTGCATATCAGTGGAGAAGATCAATGTTGCTTTACAATGTCTTAACTCTTCCTACGAAGCCGGTTTCGTTAAATGCTTGATAAGACAGTTTCAGCTAAAGGCTGAATGAGATTGAGTTCCACAGGTTATATTCCCTGGATGAATTGGAAAAATACGTTCCTCATTCCTGTATTTACCAAACTGCAATTCAATCTCTTGGGAAAAGTAAAAGTGAGATAAAATTAGAAGGTTGTATTTATTTTAACAATGCCAGATAATTAGGTGCCTCGTTCACTAATTTCATAGTCAACAAATAGTTGAAAGGTTGCCCATTCCCCATATAGGATAGAGGCGCACTCCATGATTCTGCGCTCTCATATATGGTCAATGAAAGCACAATTAAGTTTATGGGCCACTACTTATTTGCTGGACATCACATAAGAATTTGTAGAAATTGTTCTGAAAAGAAAGATAAATTTAAGCAAAGTGTTATACTTCAGTTCCAAGATTCCTGTGTGTAGGGATGATTTTGAAAAGAAAAACAAAAAGTAAGCGAAGTGTTGTAGTTTTGCTCCAAGATTGGTGCCTTTTGTGCTCACCTTCTGTATGCTTGAGTCCTATTAAATAAATATAAAGGTTTATGAGGATGGTGCATTTGCTGTTGAAACCTACTAGACCAAGTAAGCTAGTGCAGTTCGATGGTCTTGGCTTAAGAGTTTTCATTTATCTGGTCCACAATCTTCTGTTAGAAGTCTTAAGAACGCTAGTCTTACTGCCTTCCAGTCAAGGAATGAAGATTTGGAGATGCTAACATAGTTTACATAATTTTTCAGGTGTATTCTACATCAGTTGCAATGCTGTTGACAGCAATTGTGTCTGTTTTTCTGTTTGGATTTCATCTTTCGCTTGCCTTCTTTCTTGGTTCAACGTGAGTATATTTCTAGTTTAACATTCACATAGCATATAATCTATATTATGCTATCGCCCATAAATCTGCGTGAATTCAAACAAACTCATTGAAATTATTCTGTTTGCAGTGTCGTTTCTGTCTCGGTATATTTACACTCCATTGGGAAGCTCCAGAGATAATTGAGTGGCACTTTTTAAGCCTTATTAGACAGGTCAATGTAAAGGTTTATTAATTTCCCTCTTAACACTGTCTATCTCTTACATATCCAGGCATCCAGCTCTATTCTTCAGTTAGGCATTTGAAATGCATAGGCACATATTTTCCTTCTAGTTTAAAGTTGGACAATAACTGAGACGAGCATTCTTATCCTGAGCATGCACTCAAATCCTTGCTTTTGTGTTTTTTCAGTATGAAAGTTTGACATTCTCGAAATATTCACTCCATAGAAGTACTTGTAGATGGTAGCCTGCGGTACAACCGCTAATTTCAAAATTATAGAGGTTGGAGGACTGGAGAGACTATTAAGTTTCCCTATAATTTTTGTGAATTGATCAAAATGTCATTTTAAATTACACATTATAATTTTACATATTTTAATAAGATATTAAAATGTTTTTACGAACTAATATGCATTATGGTATCAGCACTGCTAAGGGAAAAATGTAAAGGCGTGGACGCTAGTAGACCATCAGTTTTAAAGCCAAATGGATGAATTGTCAGTAATTGCAACTTCCAAACAATCCACCGACCAACCAACTACAAAGCAACAGAGGACACCGTTACCAATACAATTCCGTCATGCCAACTGAGACACTCCACAACAAGGTTTACTCACACCTGTGTTGGTAGCGTTCTCGACAAGATGCAATTCAATCTATATCTAAGCTCCTGTCTGATCAGAATCACATCTTTCAGAAAATAACTGAGAATGACTAGACAATGTATAGCTATTTGCCAGTTTACAACACGTGGGTGTGCATATAGCTATATCAATCAATATTCTATGCCTCCAGCAAAAAGTAAAGTTGGTCCCAGTGATCCGCATATGTCTCCGTTCAATAGCCAGCTATGTTATTAGCCCAAAAACTCATTGTATTTGATGACACAATCATAGAGTCGTCCTCCAAGAAACTGAGCAACCTCTGGGTGCTTCACCTGAATTGCACATGAGGGGAGAAGCGGTGAAGAAACAACATTATGATGGAAAAAAAATATTTTGCAGTAATCAATCAATAAATTAGCGGGAGACACGGGAGATGTTTCTACTTTACCATAGCAATTTTCATGGAATCACATCTGAACTGCGCATAAAGGTTAGTCTCTATCCCGCGGCCCTGGAGACATCAACAGAAACATGTGAGACTGCCAAAGCGAAAACAACCCACTCTCATTCAGAGAATGAAACCCACGAATTGTCGGGTTTTTTATGGTTCACAAATGTTTTTCATACGGACATGTCACAAAATCATTAAAATTACAAGCAATGACAGCTAAAAGATCAATTTCATTACAGCCAGATCTTCATACATCCAATACTGGAACTTTTCTAGATCCCTGGCCATTAAGTTTGCATGCATGGATCCAGAGGTAATATCAACCTAAAATTTCTTGGTGTTGGCAAGGCTTGTGAGCATAATAGTCATTTAACAATTGATAAGGCTCTGCATTTTCTGTTGTCAGACAAACTCCAATATTGAGTAATAAGTGCTTATAGTGTAAATGGTGCTTCCTCAAATGACAAGTGAAAACAAATTAACTGATGAAATGACAATTCATAACCTTATATCACGGCAAACAAACAAAAAAAGAAAGCCCCTTATACCAGGGCAAACAGCTATCTATCTTCACCCTTACGGTGCCCAACGAAAAAAGACCAATTTTTTTCCAAAAGATAAACAGTAAGTTCGTTAAATGTGTGGTTCTAAACAAACATGAAGAGATGGTCAACATGATACAGGAAAGAGGACTTTGTCATGAAGTGAATCAACACAATCAACTACTGAAAGTTAACAGGACTGCCATGGTTCATTCATCAAAGTTATCCCTTTCATTATTCAACATTTGCAACCTTCATCTGGAGTAATCAAGAGAAAGTTGAAATTGTCTCACAAACTCTTGCATAGAACTCTTACCTTGTCCAATCAGTCATACGAATGTCAAGAGTTTAATCACCCATATCCAGAGGATAATAGTGTGTCACAGTAAACTTAAACCTAAACCATAATGTTTCCATAAGAAGCCAAAACTATCATCTCCGAATTAATTTAGAAACATATTCTACCATGGTAGTCATTTCAACAAAGCAGTGTTATAACTTACTTTTCCATGAGTCCCCATGACTTTGTCCATGCAAAGCAAGAATTATTGTGTGATGTAAATAGAGGACCAAAAAATAACTGTCTAGTAGTGCACTATTGACACTTTAAAATAAAACATATGTCAATTTTGCCACAGAATAGTACAGGATGATCACAATCATTTACCATTCCTTCCAAAATCACAAGGTCGGCATCACTTGCTAGGTAGGCAAGTTCTTGTGATAGTCTAGTAAGATCAATAACCTATAATAAATAAGAGAATACACTCATATAACTGGATCCGTCCAAGCATGGAAAAAACTGTAGGAAATCATTCAGAAAGGGAGCTTCTTACCGGTAAATCATTACCAGAATTCACAATTAAAAGATTCGAAGCATCAACTCCAAAAAGCTTTCCGTTTTCATCCTTCAACTGCAATAGTAGAAAGGTCACACATAATCTAACCTGGAGTTATGATTATAATACATCTATAACTAACTGCCCAACTACCTTAGCTATAATCTCAATTAACTCATCATATGTTACATCATTGATAGAAGGCAAGTCATTTGCTGCCAATACAACCTGCAAAGAAAGCAATATCATATAGCAGCTTCTAGTTTACACAAACAAGAATACATGTAATGCTACACAACATTTATATGCAAGTTGATAACACTTTCTAGGAAGTATTTTATAAATATATCATAGATTAGGCGGAGCCATTAACTTAATAGCAAAGTGTAGTACAAACACAAACCATTTGACTCAATTCAGAGCTCTTTGGATCTTGCGACTTCACATATGGTGTGAAGGGGAAGGAAAAAAATTTGGCATTCAAGACCCTAGCCAGGGACCAAGGTGTTTTTTGAGGAGTTTCATATTAAATTCATCAGCATATTTGCATGCCTACGAGCATAAGCCAAAATAACGAAAAAGTGGTAATGCATGCCTCATAAATGATCTCCCCAATTTTGTACACCTTTCACAGGGATGGTAGGATGCATGAACTTCATAAGGCTAATTCTCTATAGAAATCCATATTATCCAATAGGGATCTATTTGCATGGGTCAAGATTTGTATTAGTTCAAGAATGCGAGAAGCTGAACTCAAGACATTAATTGATTTTCAAGAAGTTTGCCTATAAACATATTCCAAAATCTAAAATATCTCTACCATGAAAAACTATTTCAGAATATATATAAAAATTATCTCAAGTCAAATAAACTTTGCCCAACCAGTATCAGCATCTGGTCCTGCCAAGTACTTGGACAGATAACCGTTTCAGTTTGATTTAACAACATTTGAGTCAACTAAAAGCCTCTAGATTGATGTCCTGCAGCGTATGTGGCAGCAGTTCCCACAGACAAAAGTAATCATCAAGATACAGCCTCGAGATTTTCTCTTCCGCAGTAAAACAAGTAAAGGTACCAAGTCAGACCTGCACACTGTGTCGAAGCAACTCCCTAGCAAATGGCAATATACCCAAAATGATATCTGCACCAGAATTATCTACAAAGATTATAGCCTGGGGCATATATGTTAAAGAGTTAGTAGAGTAAACCCATTGTAAATGTCAATGCATAATAACAAAAGATAGAAGAAAAAGAAACTGAAAGCACCCCAAACCAACCTTTTTCCATGATTTGCGTCCCCATTTTGAAATGAAATTGTCCATATCATCAATAACCCATGGTCGAGGGACAAGATTCTGACAGCTAGCTTGAAAGGACATACCATCCTTTGCAAATAACTCTGCCAGCTTCAAGATGCACAACAAAAAGATTGTTCTTATGCCAATCAAGTGCAGGGGAATCTATTTGAACTACATAAATTATCTAAAGTTATATTAGAATTTATGGATTTGGATTTGAGGGGAGAATTTGGAGAAAGGATTTTAAATGGCTTCATATTAAAAGAATTTTACATCCATCAATCTTCATTAAAACATAGTTCAAAGTAGAGTTGAAGAATTTGAGAATTTAGAATTATCCAAAAAAATCCAAAAAATTTGTTAGAAAATCCATCATTCAAAAAGAACCGTGACCGAATATGGAACAGGACAAGCTTTGAGAAATGCAAAGCCATCCCCATGGTGTACAAGATATTTTTTTTTTAGCTTTCACAAATTGTGAAAGTTCCATCACCTGGAGAAAACAGTCTATCACCATAACAAGATCAACCCAATAAGGTCTTCTTTATTGATTCTAGAAGTTGTCTTTTTGGCCAATGTTGCTCTAGAATTAGTGCAGCCAACCCACCCTTTTATTGTTTTATCGGGAAATTTAAGGAATTTGATTATTTATAAATTAGTGATTGGTTAAATATTCCTTTTGAATTGAGGATAATATAGCCAATTAATTAAATTATTTAATTTATTAGATTTATTTATTTTATAATTAATTTATTAAACTTAACTGGTATTAACAAGAAGTGATGTTATTGATGCTTCATCAATATTTATTGAAAATGTAAAACACAAGAAGAGCAACCAAGTTCCTCAAGCATGTTTTCATAACTGGCTGGCTGAAGTAATACAAGATAACAGTCCCAAAATCATTAGCTCAAGTTGCATACACCCAGCTGAGAGTATAACGTACCTGAGCTGAGCCAAGATCAAATATGTTGCCGGCAAAGATCCCCCTAATCAAATTCTCAACACGCTTGGCTTCATCATCGATGGCATCATTAAGACGCACAACATCCTGAAATAAAGATATTGCCTTGGCGTTTTCTTCTTCCTGTCATGCAGTTCAATTAAACCACTAAGGCATAAAAATTATGGTCTTGTTCCTCTTATTGCTACAAATAAGTAAATAAGAAATGGAACAAAGGCATGAAGGAATTGTCACATATGGCTTGGGCCCCAACTCAATATGAGCTGACATCAGGATATGTACACAAGGTGCACACATAGAACGACAGAGAAAGCATTCTATTAGTTTTTGAACTGGCAACCATCCCTCCCCCAATAACACGCAGACAATAGATATGATCGTCCTGTACAACATTGCTCTTCTCCAGACTCGGAACATCTATGAACTTGATTCCGGTATTAATTAAGTCATATAGACAAATGAAAAGAAGGAAAAAAAAATATCTCTACTGAGGAAGAGATGCTCGCCTTGACTTTTTTGAATATATCTCTGAATCCCACTTCTCTAAGGACTTGCTCGCGAAGCTGACAAAGAAGCTGGAAAAAAATTGTAGAAAAGCAAGACAGTAAGACTTGTTGTGTGATTATAATCCGTTACTAAACTTAAATGCCCAATCTAAGAGACAGATTAATGTACAATGCAATCGGGTGGACCACCATGACTCTCTGGATCTTTCTTCAAATCCTCCAGTATTTCTGCATACCTGTGGAGGGGTAAACTTTTACGCATTTGAGGGAAAGAAGAAGAGTAAAGTAGTATTATCCAGTAAACAACGTTATTTCATAGTAATCGAGGAGTTGAACAAAATACGTGTGTGTCCCCCCGATGGATTTAGAATACTTGTGTATTCCAAAATCAGTATTGAACAAGGCAAGTTAAAGTATGAGAACAAGTAGGTTATTAAAAGAGAAAAAGAATAAGTAGAAAAGCAGCATTGAGGTGAAGTGAGGGAAAGGAGCAGAAAGATGTGCCTTTGTGCAAATTTTTCAGCTCTAGCCGGAGCATCTGGAACCGTGTCGTCGCTCTCAGCGCGTTTACTGCAGTAAAATTGGATTGGGTTCATAAGAAGGTTGTAGCAGTAGGTTGGGAAAGAGAATAAAATCATCAGACAAGTGAAGTGAGGGGATAGAAATGGACCGGAAAGATGGAATGGAATTGGCGAAGAGGTTAATCCAAGAAAGCTCAGTTGGAGTGGGCTTCTTGGGATTGTCGGAAGGGAATCGGTAGGGAATTGTGCAAGCCCTGTAATTGGATTCCATCAACACAGGCAGCGGCACCATTTCCCCTGAGCTCTCCATTCCTTATCTTCTTGGCCTCTCGATCTATGATTCTATTCTCAGCCCAGATGCAAAACTTTTCTCTATTTACTTCTCTCTTCTTCTTCTGCTGCTTCTGTCTTTCCGATGTGTGTGTGTATATATATTCTCGACGACCTACGACTGCGAGTATTTGGAGTACTTTTTTTTTTCTATAATAAATAAATAACACAACTTCATGCAAATGATTTCATTTCGAAAGTAATACATGTAATGTAACCGTCATTATTGATCTCATAATTTCAATTTAAACTAAATTAGTATCTACATGAATGAATAGTGATGAATTGATTTTAGCATTGGTCCAAAATTATTAGATCTTGATGTTGGATTTGGGCAAAACTCTTAAAAAAAAATTGAACTGTAAAACAAAAGGTTAGCACTCTGATTCTTATTCTTAAATTAGTCCTAAATTTAAAAATAGATAAATATAAAAATAAATTATAACGAAAAATTGTGAAAAAAGTAAGAATTTAGTGAACGAGACTATGAATATCAGAATAGTAATGTAGCAGCGGAAGAAATCTTTGAAAGTGACCGGGGGTTCGTTGAGAGGAGCCCCTTGTAAATATAAAGGAAGAATCCCTCTACGGCAAGAGTCCTAAGAGGTGCATATGGCGAGGAAGGTGGGATAAGGTTGCCTCTGTGTCCGTTTCTTCAACAACAAGTCTTCGGGTGAGGGGAGACTCTTGCTTTATAAGGATTCCTGCCTCGCGAGGACTCCTCTTAGGGTGAGGAGTCCGACTTCTGGAGGACACCTTCATTCCTTGGGCTACACTTGGAAAGGAGCAGCAGACCTTCAAGCGAGGCCTTCTACTTAGGCCGAGCTTATGAGTTTCATCTTTAGACAGTTTTCGGGGTGGGGGGTTCCTCCTTGGGCTGAGCTTAGTGAGCTTTCCTCTTGGACTGGTCTTGAAGATGCAGGCTTTCTTTTTGGGCCAAACGCAATAATCCTAGGCTGCCTCTCTCCTGGGCTTGTGGGTCTGACTTTGGTCTAGTATCTTTTCTTGAGCCATACCCATCATTCAGTCCCCTCACTCTAAGGAGGAGGGACTCATCCAACTCATTCTTAGAGTAGGAGTCCTTGTCCCCTTTGATCCAGGGGGAGTCCTTCCTTCAACTGGAGAGAGACTCCTTGAAGCAACCTCCTTCATTGCTTGTTTTTTCCTGCCTTCATGCATCCTTCCGATTGCCCGTACTCAAGCACTATGCTTCTGCCTTTCTTAGGGAATGATGGAAGGTCTAGACCTAGCCTTCTTGATTGTTGGGGGGTGATAACTGCTTCCACCACGCGTAAGGGCAGTTACGAGCCCCTCCTGTCACAGGTGGTTATAGGAGCGTGCCTTGAACTTCCTCCCTAATCTTTTAACAGGTAGGTACTCCTTATCTCTTCTTCTTTCCTTTTTCTTGAAGCATCACAAGCTTTTTCCATTAGAGAGCTCTGTAAGTATCTTGTTCTTCTTCCTGTAAAGTTTTTCTAAGTATTTTTGTGTAGAATATGTCTTCTTCCGATTAGATGATCCGTTTTATGGGCGAGACCTTTGCGGACAATGATCCCTCGGAGGCTACTCCAAGGCGGACAAGTGGTCTTCCGCCTAGTTTCCTCAAGGCTGGAGGAGGAGTCTCCGCCGCGCTGCAGAGGCCGCCCATCGCTTGATCGATGAAGTGGACATCGATCTTGAAGAAGGGGGGAAGGAAGGAGAGGACTCTTCCCCTGGAGAAGAGGAGAGGGAGGTTTCTCCTTCTCCTCTGGAGTAGGGCTCTTCCGTCCTTAAAATCATGAGGATAGAGCAGTTGATACGGGAATATCACATCCCTCTGGCTTTTATCATCTACACCCCTTCCCGAAGAGCCGTCCTCATTTTCCTCCCCCCAAAGCAGGCTTTTGTTTTGCCAATTTAGAGAAAGAATGGCTTAGTGCAGCTACATCCCTGTTAGTCTTTTACTTCGTTGATGTTGGAAGGTGCTTTCATGTCTAGAATGACTTTGATTTTGAGCGGGTTGGCTTCAATCCCTCTCTGGGTAACCATAAATCTCAGGAAGCGCCTTCCTTTCATTCCAAATGCTCATTTATCGGGGTTGAGCTTCAGTCGATATTTTGTTAAGACGGCAAATGTCTCCTCTAGGTCCGCCACGTGATCCTGGGTTTCTTTACTTTTTACAAGCATGTCATCTACATACACTTTAATGTTTCATCATAGTTGAGGACGGGGTATTTTGTCCACCAAGCGTTGGTAGGTCGCTCCGGCATTCTTCAGGCCACATGGCATGGCCACGTAGCAAAATGTCCCAGCTGATGTAATGAAACTTACTCTTTTACGGTCTTTAGGAGCCAACATTATTTGATGGTACCCTTGTGAGGCGTCCATCGTGCTTAAGAGTCTACATCCAGACGTGGAGTCCACCAGCTGGTAAATTCGAGGAAGAGGACAAAATCTTTAGGGCAGGCCTTGTTGCGCACTCTAAACTCGATGCACATTCGTCATTTCTCTCCAGGCTTGGGTACTAACACCACGTTGAATAGCCATTTGGGGAATTGTATTTCCTCGATATGGTTAGCTACTAGTAGTTTGTTTACTTCTGCTTGGATAACCTTGTCCTTCTCAGGTCCAAAATGCCTTTTCTTTTGTTTTACTGGCTTCATGCGAAGATAGATGCTAAGGTGGCGGGTTATGATATTAGGGTCGATCCCTTCTAAGTCTTGAGAAGTTCATGAGAAAATGTCTGCGTTACGGCATAGGCATTCGATTATATCTTCATGTGTTACCCCTTCTAGTTGAGAACTAATACATGTGACTTATTTTGGATCTCCGAGTACAATCTCGATATTCATCAGTTCTTCTATTGGCTGGACCTTTGAGGGTGCCTTATTATCATGCTTGTAGGAGGGAACCCCCTTGGGATCCTCGTCCTTGCTCCTCTTTTGTCCCCTATGTACAACTTTCACATAGCATTTACGAGTTTGGAGAGGGTTTCCTTGTACTTCTCCCACTCCTCCTAACATAGGGAATTTCATTTTCATGTGGTAGGTGGATATCACGGCTTGGAAGGCGTTGAGGGTGGGCTTTCCTGGAATGACATTATAGGTCGAAGAGGTATCCGCCACCAGGAATTTTAACAAGCACGTTCTTCGAGTAGTGCCAGTGCCTAAAGTCAGAGGGAGTGAGACCATGCCTCTTGGGTAGACTACCTCCCCTGCAAATCCGTATAGGGAGGTGTTCACTATTTTCAAAGGGGTGTCTCCTAGCTGCATTTGGTCGTATGCCTCTCCAAGTAGTATATCTGTAAAATTTTCTGAATCTATGAAGATGCGTCCCACTTCGTAATTGGCTAATAACGCAATGATCACTAGAGCATTGTTGTAGGGGCTTCTGGGGACCTAAACGTTCTGCCCTCCTAAACTAGATTAGGGGAGCGTCCTCCATAGCACCGACATCCCAAACTTCCTTCATGGTATGTTGTACGCCTCTTTGATTTGTGTTTTTCTAGCATAGTGGGAATCACCTCCATGTGGTCCTCCTACGATCATTCATATGGTCCCCTTCCTGGGAGGGTCGTTGGCTTCAGGTTTTCCTTCAAAGATATTTCTACACTCTTCGTTGAGTGAAGACTTCGGAGGTGAGATCTTCACTTCTTTTCCTTTGTTCGCTTCTTACTTTATATATGGTCTTGTACCCCGGGCTTTTTCCTAGCAGACGTACTCCAGGAGGTACCCATTTTGGATGAGCTTTTCTATCTCATTTTTCAAGTATCGGCATTCTTCAGTAGTATGACCGTAATCATTGTGGAATCTACAAAATTTGTCGGACATATGACGTTGAGGTTGCTCTCTCCATGATTGGGGGCGTGTGAGCAGATTTTTTCCTTCAACCGCCATGAGGGTCCGAGTAAAGGCACTATGAGAGGAGTGTAAACAACATGGATCCTGTGGAAGGGTGTCTTTCTGTCCCTAAATTCAGTGTGTTATTTCTTGAAGGGGTATCCTCCCTAGCCTTCTTCCTCTTTTCTCCCCAACTTTCCTTCTTGGCAGTCTGGGCGTCTTCCATGTTAATATACTTGGCTGCTCGAACCAAGAGGGTACCGAATTTCAAAATGGGGTTCTTGGCCAGGAATTTGAAAATATCCCCATCCAAGAGGTCTTGCGAGAAGGCATTGGCCTTCACTTCTTCGTGTGGCGGAGGGTACTTCCAAGGCTGAGGTGTTGAACCTTTGCAAGGTACTCTCTTAGCGGCTCATTATCCCTCTGGCGTACGACGAATAGACTGAGATTCATTTTTTGGAGCTTTCGGCTGCTAGCAAACTAATGCAGGAAAAGAGATCTGAACTCCTGGAAGCTCCCTATTGGTCCAGGGGGCAGCTGGTTAAGTCATTGCTGTGCGGCCCTGGCAAAGGTAGTTACTTGTGCAACAGAGCTGCGTTTTCAAAATGCGAAAGGTATTCTTGGGGGTCAGTCGACCCGTCATACTCAGCGAGGCTGAGCGAGTAGGTACTAGTATCGCCATTTGTTCCTGAACTACTACTACAACTACTTGTTGGATTGCACCCAACAAATCTGGTGAAAGTTCGCCTGATGTAGTATCCGAGGAGGTGCTTCGCCTTAGAAGGTTGACCAATGGTTCTATCACTCTAGGAGGCAACAACGGAGCTGGAAAGGATAGGGCGGACCCCCTCACTGGCGTCAGGGAGGTTTCTGCAACGACCTGTAAAGGCTAATTGTTGCTGGGTGCCTCCACTCTTTTGCTTGTTAGCGTGATTGTTGAGGGTCTCTATGGTATCCCACGCCTTTAACTCAAATTCCCACATATAGCTCTAATTGATGTGTGCGATTTTAGAATGGGTCCAAAGTTATTGGATTTTGATGTTGGATCTGGACTAATTGAGTGAAAGCTCTTGAGAAAAAGGACCTGCAAAACAAAAGATTGGCACTGTAATGCTTAAGTTAGTTCTGGATTTAAGAATAGATAAATATAAAGAAAAATTATAACGAGAAATCGTGAAAGAAGTGAGAATTTAGTGAGCGAGAATATGAATATCATAATAGTAATGTAGCAACAAAAGAATTCTTTGAAAGTGGCTGGGGGGATCCGTTGAAAGGAGCCCTTTATATTTATAGAGGAAGAGTCCCTTTATTGCAAGAGTCATAAGAGGTGCATCTGGTGAGGAAGGTGGGATAAGGTTGTCTCTATATCCGTTTCTTCAGCAGCAAATCTTCAGGTGAGGGGGATTCCTGCTTTGTAAGGACTCCTGCCTCGCGAGGAGTTCTCTTAGGGTGAGGAGTCCGACTTTTGGAGGACACCTTCCTCCCTTAGACTAGACTTGGAAAGAAGCAATAAACCTTCAAGCGAGGCCTTCTACTTGGGTTGAGCTTATGAGTTTCATCCTTGGACAGTTTTCGGGGTGGGGGGGCTCCTCCTTAGACTGAGCCTTCCTCTTGGGGTGGTCTTGAAGGGGCAGGCTTCCTTTTTTGGGCCAAACACAATAATCTTGGGGTGCATCTCTCCAAGGCTTGTGGGTCTGATTTGGGCCTAGTGTCTTTTCTTGGGCCAATCGTTTTTTAGCCATACCTATCAAATAGAATAAAATCATCCCAATACTTTTTATATAATACTAAGGGTTTAATGCAAATTACTCCAATACTAAAAAATGAGCAAATTATTTTATATAAAAAATATTAAATTATCTCTCTATATTAATAAAAATAGAACAATCTATCAGCTCGCACGATTTCGTGTAGTGCACGTACTTTTTATTTGTTTATTATTCTTTAAAAATTTAATTATAATATTATATTTATAACATTATTTTTAAAAATATTAATTTAAATTAAAAGTCCAAATTTAACTAGTAAATGAATGATTTAAATCTTACTTAATTCAAATCAACAATCTAGATATAAAATTATAATTTTATAATATATATTTATGACAATATTAATTTAATATATATTATGATGCATGCCGTTTTAGCACGAGTCCAACGAACTCAGGCTTAGGCGTTGGACCTAGATTGCTTAAAGCAGAATTTCAAAGAAAGAGACCTGCAAACAAAACGTTTACACTCCGACGCCCAAGTTAGTACTGAATTCGATGAATAATAATTTGAAATAATGAAGAGCTTTAAAAAGATGAGAAGTAATGGTAGAGAAATAGAAACGAATTATATATATGAATGTGATAGAAGCATAGCAGAATGGCGGCAAAATTTCTATAGGGTGAAGGTGTCCCTCCACTTTGGGATGAATCCCCTATTTATAGAAGAGTATCTTCCTTTGCCATGGAACTAATAGTGCTCCCTATTCCTGCGGAAAATAGATAAAATTTGTTTAAGATAAAGCTTGATCAAATCCTACTTTTTAGGGATCATGTTGTTAGGGTTATTATTTTGAGTGAGAAGGAGAGTCCGAGGCGGAAGAGGACTCCCAGCCCCCAAGGAGTCTGGTTGCCATGCGTACTCCTTGTCAGCTAGGAAGGTCTATGTGGAGGGCCCATGTGTTTGCCACGCAAGCCTCGGGGAATGAGAACTGGGCTAGCTATGAACGTTTGGGCTGAACGCGTTGGGCCGTACACAATGGTCTTCTTCTATTATCCTAGCCATACACAAGGGGTGGAGTATTGGGCTCTTTAACTTGTTCTTGGGTCGTAATTCGTTGGGCCATTCCCCCATCATTCAGTGCCCCCCACTTTAAGGAGGAGGGACACCTCCAACTTCTTCTTAGAGTAGGAATTCTTGTCCCCTTTGATCTCGGGGGAGTCCTTCCGTCAACTGGAGAGGGGTTCCTTAAAGCAACCTCCTTCGTCGCTTGTCCCCCCCCCCCCCCACGTCCTTTTGATTGCCCGTACTCGAGCACTATTTCTTCTGCCTTTGTAAGGGAATGATGGCTGGGCTTAGACCTAGCCTTCTCTATTGCTGGGGGGTGATAACTGCCTCCACCATGCGTAAGGGCGGTTACAAGCCCCTCCTGTCATGGGCGGTTAAAGGAGCGTGCCTTCAACTCCCTCTCTATATCTTTAAACAGGTTACTCCTCCTTATTTCTTTTTCTTTCATTTTTCTTGAAGCGTCACAAGCCTTTTCCATCATAGAGCTCTGTACGTATTTTTTTAATCGAGTCGTGGTTTTTAATAATAATATTATAATATTTAAAAAATATATTAATATAAATTTTTATTTTTTTTGTAATAAATAAATAATTAACCTATCTAAATTCGACTTATTAAATATATATTATAAATATATTTACTATAACTTATAAAATATAAAATATTATTTTAAAAAAGTAAATTAATAAAATTAAATCCCCCCTCCCTGCACCTCCCTTCCCACCCTCCACCACCCCCTTCCCATGTCGCCCACCCCATCCTTCACCCACCGCTCACCGCAGAGGGGTACCACAATCGCCTGGCCCCCCAATCTCAAAACAAAAAGAAATAAATGTGAAGATTTTATATGTCAAAAAAAGTATAAAGATCATTTTTAATTCAAAAAGAGATCAAAATTTGTCAGAAATTAATATATTTCGCACTAAGGGCTCGTAAAATCCACCATTCATTAATTTTTTGATGGAATCCAGTTTTAGCAGAATTTTTCAAATCATGGGGGCTTTTTAACTTATTTTTATAATACTGGGAGGTTTTTAATCATTTTGAGAAAAAAAAAGGGGTAAAAAGCAATTTGGCCTCAAAATTTACACAGAAGTTGAGAACGCGTTCCAAATGAGTTGCGTAACCTCTTCGCAAAGAGAGAAATTTGAAAAAGCAGAGAGGTTGAGCTGTGTAACTGTTGCAAAGAGAGGAAAAAAGCAGGAAAAGCCTTATATTAATGTCGGGTTATGCCACTACCACATTCTTCTTTTCACCAATAATCCATCAATTAAAGTTAACCAAAATGGAAGCCAAGGTCTTTTTGCCCTCCCCATCATCAGAAAATAATCAAATATCTTACGGAAAAGCAAAAAGGCGGAACCCAAAAGGAAACAATGATATTACATCAGTATATACACATATACATATAGAAGAATGAAACTAATGTACTGATTACTGTTCAAACTCATAACTCCCTCACATGGCTGCTCTCCACCTCCAGGCTGCGGTCATCTGCTACTTGTTTTCTGCACTTCATACATCCACAGTAACCGCCCAATATCAAGAATGGAAGTCTGCTACAGCAACCTATTCCAAAGAGAGAGGCCTCCATCATCACTGGTAATTTCTTATTGTATAGTGCCTGCAGAGAAGTCCATCAATTGTTCTTACTGCCATTGATCTCTGTCCACCTACTATGGCCTACCCGCTGATTATGGCAGGTGGTGCAACTTTCCAAGAGCCCACTTTCAGATGCCAGAGGCTGCATTTTCTCTTATTGCCCAGCAAAAAGCATATATTGTTTCCGTCCAGTACAGAAGGTACTTCAAGGTTCACACTTGCTCATTCAATAATCAGCATAATAATATATAGTTGCTCTACTACCTCAAACACTTCGTGTTTAGGGTGCAATGTAAAAGAAAAGGGGGAATCAGATTCACACTCAAGGGCAGAGCTTATTTCATGCAAGTGTTAATCACCAATGTTGGGTTGGATGGAGAAATTGTTGCGGTAAAAGTGAAGGGATCAAGGACCATATGGGTTCAGATGGAAAGGAACTGGCAATGTAACACCAAGCTTGCAGGGCAACCTCTATCATTTGAGGTCACCACTGCTAGTAGCATAACATTGGCAACTTACAATGTTGCACCACAAACTGGAAGTTTGGTCAGACATTCCTAGGCAAACAGTTCCAGCACTAATGTCTGCACTTCACAAAAACAAGTGCATGTTTTCTTCTGAAATTAGCCAACTGGTTCCTATGTTGTTAATGTAGATACATGTCTACCACAGCAAGTTAAATCGATTTTGCCCCATTTAACAATAAAGAACACATTGGTGGGCAATCTCCAATAAATGAGTTACTTGAACTGCAACATAAATGAGATACGATAAATTATGTACTCCGTCATTTTTATGCCTCACCTCTATCTCTTCATTTTCATTGAAGGGAAAATCATTCACCTTCAACAAAAACAACGCACACCCCACACAAAATAAACTCCACGATAAGCAATCGATTAGATTTATGTTCCTCTGCCACTTGATCCATCACACAAGCATTTTAACTCAAAGGTAGTAACACAAGTTGTTTACAGAAACAATACCATTTTTATGTTAAAATTCAGGATAAATTACAACGACCTCCCATGAGGTTTGACACAATTACGAATATCCCCTTGTTGTTTGAAAAATTACAGATACCCCCCTAGTGTTTAATTGAACCATGTAAACCTTAGATGGAGGTATGAAATTGTCAACTATGCTCATATTGTATTTTCCAAACAACGAGGGGTTATTTATAATTATGCCAAACCTCCGGGAAGGTCGTTGTAATTTACCCTAAAATTTAAGTAAAAATGATAAAATGTCATCAGTAGGCACACATTTAGATGAACCACATGTAGCCTTGTATATGCAAATAAATGAAATTCTGGAACCTAAAAGTGTTAAAAAACACAAGGACGTATCGCATTCAATTATACACATGATATTTTGCCACAACCTTTACAGCTGTACCAACACATGTAAAAAGTATTTTCAGAATGCAAAATTTTCTGTGTAGCCTCTCAAACCAATTCATCATTTTAATGCCTCCAACTCTTGCTTTCCAGTTCCATGGCTTAAGAAGTAAATGCAGAGGAATCTATAACCAAGTTTTTCCAGGCCTTATGGAAACTTCCCCCATTCTTAACATACCATTTGCATAATGACCTTAGTTGGCTGTTGAATTGATTAAATTGTCAATTTAACAAGCTTGACATACACAGAACAGGCATCATATGACAGGCCCAGTAAACAATTATAAACATTTAATACCTAATGTGGGCAACGACACTATATGCCATTTATAGTTCCTATAACTGCCAACACTGGCTCCCCATTTCCCAGTAGTACAGAAACTAAAACAACTAAATAGTAGACCAACCAGCAACATATGTAATTCATCCTTGGCAGGTCTTAAATGTTCAGTGATTCTGAGCTGATCTCAGTATCTTCCTTCTCTAAGAAATTCACATAACAGCCATAATATCTTTTTGCTTCCTCCAGTATGATAGCTAAAAGCTTCATTTCCTTATTTGATTTTAAACCATCTATAAGAATTTTAAACGATATTCTATCTGGGTCACATGATAATGATTTCATCAAGTAAAAACACTCCATTGCTAATGCAGTGAGATTCAAATTCATCAAGCTTTGCAGCAACATATTAAAGCCTTCAATATCAGGATTTACTGTACTTTCTGCTTTAAGTTCCATGATAAGTAGTTCGACCTTTTCAAGCAATCCATTGCTCCCCAAAACTGTTATCATTTCAGCATACAGCAACAACTGAGGTCTATACCACTCCTCTTTTCTGATATCCCTGAAAACCTAGATCAGATAACAGTTGATTAGACGTTACCCATAGCAGACAGGGCCAACAATTACACTTGCAGAAAAGCAGCCTGATCCTTCCTCAGTTCAATTAGGAAATGTTAAAGAAGAGAAGCTCCCATATTTTCAGGTATCAAACATTGTGTTACACACACACACACATTGAAGTTATTTTTCTTCATGTTGTTTTTAGAAAATTGGTTTCAGCTATGTCATTGAACAGATTTGTGTAATAAGACAAGAAACTGCCGCACAAGTCCCTTTATAAGTCTCAATCTCTTCATGGACTAAAGCAATGAAAACAGCTTCAAGAATTCTGATTAAGTTATATTCTCCTAAAGAGAGATAGAATATAACTGAAGGAAGGGGGGTGTAGAACTACAGAAGCAATAAAAGCACAGACTTTATCTGTCTGCAACTCATAGAGGGAAAAAAATGAGAGAAGCATATTTCCAGTAGAAGCAGCAATTCGCATGACATTCTCAATTAAATGATTAGGCAATCATGTTACATTAAGCTAGGTGCGGAGAAAGATGAAGGGACAGGGAGCAAAAACCTTAAGGGCCAAAAGACATTGGTTCTGGCGAAGGAGTTCCCGGAGAACAGCAATCATATCAAACTTCAATAAACGCCTGAATCTGTTATCAAATACTTGATCCAGAGACGCCTCTGAGAGGTTGGCAGCCCGCTTCAATGCTTGAACTGTTTGGATAGCCTCAATGCTGAGATTACGACCCTTCTGAAGGGGCTTTCTATTCTTGCTTCTGTCTCTCATCGTAATATTCATCATCCTGCTCCTAGTTCTATGAGAGTTGTGCCATACAGGGGTGTTTGATTTCATTTGCTTCAGGTGTAGTACTCCTACTCCTACTCCCATTTGGATTACATGGGTAAAACTCATTCCAGGCAAGCCCCCTAAATTACTCCCTATAGGAAGGGAAATGAATGGGTAAGATTCCGTCCGGTGAATCGAGGTTAATTTTAAGTTAACCGGGGCATTGTGAGAAACAAAGAGCAAAGAGATAAAAACTATATAGGTGCTTTGTATTAGGGGTGGGTGTTGAGCTTTGAGCAAAATATTGACAGCAATACCCCCGTGAACAAAAACAACCTGGAATCAAGTATAGAAAGAAAAAGACTAGGAAATACCTGAATCTCTCTTTTTCTTTTTGGGGAATACCTGACGGAGATAGAGAGATTGTAGACGGGGATATATTCAACGGAAGGAAAAGAAGGGCTAAGAAATTACCTGACTCACCGTCTATCCTCAGTATGCTCCAATTATATTTTGCTGGAATAGTCGAACAGATGATTCCAGATATTCTGGCAATACCAACTGTATGCCTGAAGCTTACTCCAAGACTTTTGGGACGGTAAATATCAATTTTTGGTCATGCAAACATGTCATTTATTCGAATTCGATTCCTCAAATTTCAAACTCATCACGTTTAATTCTTATATTTGAAAAATCTATCAAATATAATTATCACTGTTAAAACTAACGAATTATGTATATATAAGAAACCCGTTAAAACTAGACTTCAAGCCCTCTGTAAGATCTATCTTATCCAATTCAGCATTCAAAATTTATGCTTGATAGTGAAGAAAGGAGAATAAATAATTGGTTGAAGCACATTTTAACATTCCAAAAGTTTGGTGTAATGATATCAAAATTGTCATTTTAGGTCTAAATGCTCTAAATAAACCTCTTTCTTTTATAAAATAGTAATAATCATTGTGACAGGCAATATCGAAATATACAATTAAATTAACAGATAAAATTTATTTTAATCCTTGATATTTGACTTCGTCTTTAAAATAATTTATATTTTTTTAATTGGCGCGAATTAATCATTCTGGTAGGTGATTTTTCTATATAACTTGTATAAAATATTTTATTTTTTTTCAAATAAAATTATTTTTAGTTCATTGCAAATAAATTTAAAAAACTACAACCGTTTTAATTAGAATATTTTTTACTATTTGGAAATTATTTGAGTAAAATAATTTTGATGCGTTCAAAAAACGTATGGGTCCAATGAATATGGACTATACTCAAAACCGGGGCCGAAGCGAATGCAAATCCTGAAGAGGGGACATGCAAAAAAGGCATTAGCACTCGACACCCAAATTAGTATCAGATTTAGGAGAAAAATAATCGTAAGAAATAAAATGTAATGAAAAATCATAATAGAACAAGCAATTTCATAAGAGAAATCGTGCTAAGAGTGCAATTCGATCGCTAAAACAAAAATAGAGAGTAGTTTTTGACATTCTGGATGGTGTTCCCGTAGAGGAATTCAAGGCATCCCTATTGGAGAACTGAATGTGTCCCTGTTGGAGGACTGAAGGTGTCCCTGTTAGAAGACTGAATGTGTCCCTCTCGTGGGACTTGAAGGTGTCCAAATCGTGGGGCTGAAAGTGTCAGGGTTGAGGGTACTGAAATGAGAAATTGAAATAAAATAACGATTTCGTGAGTAAAATATGGCAAAAGCACAAGTTCAGAGTTGCAGCGAAATAGCAAGATAGTTTCCAACTTTTTGAAGGTTTGTCTATTAGGGGAATGCTGTCTGTATTTATAGAGAAGGAGTCCCTCTCCGCAAGACTTTGTTTGTGAGTTACATTTTCGAGAAAGAAGGCGAAAATCTGGGGATAAGGCACAATCTTATCTTCTCCTTGACTTGAGCAGCATGTCTTTGGTTCGAAGAGGACTTCCACTTCTACAGGGAGTCTTTCTAGGTTAAGGAGTCCAACTTCTTAGGGGCGCTTCCCTTTTCCTGGGCTGCGCTTGGAAGGTGGGTTTGAGTTCTGTAGGCCTTGTACCAGGCTTTCTTCTTGGGTCGATCTTAGTGTACTGGGTTGGCTTATTGTATTGGGTTTTTCTCTTGGGATGAGCCCAGTAATTTTCCAGCAGGCCGTCCTCATGATGTGGGCCTTCTAGGATGTTACGGACTTCTCATTTCTTTCTTCTTTTTGGACCGTTTAGGCCTCTTTGGGCCAGCCTATTTTTATACACATCAATAGCCCCCCACTCTAATAAGTGGAGATTTTGACACTTATTAGAGTAGAAATCTTCAGATATAGGGTTCAAAGAATGAACTTTTCTTTTTTCCTTCTTATTTTTTGAATTCCTGCAAAAAATACTAGTAGCATAAGCATGCTTAGAATAAGAAGAACTTACTTCATACCTATATGGAGTAGGACTTTTTAGGAGGGTGCTTCCATGGAGGAGGCCTTAACGGGTGCCTTTTTGCCTACTCCATTGTAGGGCTTTATTTTTCGGCAAATGAATATTAAATAACAACTACGTGATACTACGAATAGATCTTGCACGGAGCAAAGTTATTGCGCCTCCTCGGAGGAGGGCTTATTTGAGAGGGAGCCCTTCTTGGAGCAAGACTTAGGATCCTTGACGGAGAAAAAATAAGGTGTCCGTTGGAAGCAGAGCTTAGATGTCTCCATGGAGGAGGACTTAGGTGCTTGCAAGAGACAAAGCTTACAAGTCCTTCAAAGAAGGATCAAAGTGCCTGCTTAAAGGAAGACTGGTGCGCCTGTGTAGAAGATAAGGCTTTTAATGAGAGGGATGCCTTCCTCACAAAATCATTACAAGCAAATATATGTTAACACGTTGAAGGGGGTAAAATAGATCTCCAAAATTATTAAAATAAAAAATACTCCTTAAGGGAAGCTGGTATGTTAACACGTTGAGGGGGATGCTTGCTTAGGAGCAAAGCTTATTCCGTGAAGGATGTCTGCTTGGGAGCAGGCTTATTTTTTGAGGGGGATGCCCCCTTGGTGCATGATTTTTTTGAGGAGGATGCCTGCCTCGAGGCGGGGCTTATTCTAGGCATCCGAGTGGAGTAGGTCTTCCTCCTCTTATTCCTTGCATTTTTCACCAAGGACAACATTCTTGTATTCCCTAGTCTCCTCTGTATTTTTCAGCTAGTGCTAGGAGATTATAAAAACTGCTAGGGGATTTCTTAGTTAAAGACTTGAAGAAATCCCCATCTTGTAATCCCTGCGTAAAATCACAAATTAGTATATTAGATGTTGCAGTAGAGACCTCTAGGGCCGCTAAATTAAAGCATTGAAGATACTCACTCAGTGATTCCCCTTCTCTTTATTGTAAAGAGAAAATACTCATGATCGTTTTTTGACATTGTTTACTACTAACAAACTGATGAAGAAATAAAGAGAGAGATTCTCCAAATGATTCGATGTATCCCGAAGGTAATTGATTGAACCACTGTTGGGCTGACCGTGTGAATATGGTTACAGCAATATGGCATTTGACCTCAGGGGTGTTGTAATGGTGGAGAAAGGCAACATTTTCAAAATAGGAGAGGTGCTCCTATGGATCCATGGTTCCATCGTACTCCGGCAGGTTGGGCTCCTTCTAGTTGAAGGGGAGTTCGTCTCCTATGGTCTCTTCATTGAAGGGGATACCCTGCTGCTTCTCCGATAGCGTTCCCATGATTTGGTACTAGATATTTTGGAGGCTTTTGTGCAGGCATTCCAGACGTGCAATCCACTGAGGGACGTCCAGTTGGATTTGCGAGGGGGGTCTCTGGTCACTTGCGACCGGCAGTGCTGGGTAAGGGATACCCTTTGGTTTCCTGCCTTAGGGCATCCATGTCAAATGGGGTTACTGTGTGGGTTAGGATTAGTGTCAACATATGCTCCTGTGTAGCCGTCGTGACCATCTGTTGTATAGTTCATAGGAGTCCTGTGGGGAGCTCCCCGAGGAGGTGTCTGAAGAGGGACTGTGTTGTGGAGGCCTAGTTAGTGGGTTAGTAGGTCTGGAGAGTCTTGGGACCACCGCTCCACTGGTGAGGATTGTCCTACTCATAGGGGATACCCTACTAGCAGGTGCCAGGGGGGTTTCCGCAACAACTTCCAAAGTCTGATTGTTGCTAGGTGCCTCCACAGTCTTCTGTTTGCTTGCAAGATTGCTGTAGATTTTCATGGTAACTCACTTCTTTAACTCAACTTTCCCACAAACAGCTCAAATGATACCTTTAGAAAACGCACGGGTCCAATGAATATGGACTATGTTAAAAGCTTGGGTCGAAGCGAATTCAAATCCTGAATGGGGGACCTGCAAAAAAGGCGTTAGCTCTCAAACGTCCAAGTTAGTATCTAATTTAGGGAAAAAATAATCGTGAGAAATAAAATATAATGAGAAATCGTGATAGAATAAACAATTTCGTGAGAGAAATCGTGCTAAAAGTGCAATTCGATTGCTAAAGCAAGAATACAGAGTGATTTTTCAGATTTTGGAGGGTGTCCCACTAAAGGGATTGAAAGTGTCCCTGTTGGTGAACTGAAGGTGTCCCTATTGGAGGACTGAAGGTGTCCCTCTTGTGAGGCTTAAAGGTGTCCCTCGCGTGGGGCTGAATGGTGTCCCTGTTGAGGGGTGCTAAAATGAGAAATTAAAATTATAACAAAAGCACGAGTTGAGAGTTGCAGCGAAATAACAAGACAGTTTCCAACTTCTTGAAGGTCTGTCTATTGGGGGGATGCTGCTTGTATTTATGGAGAAGGAGTCCCTCTTCGCAGGACTCTGTTTGTGAGCTGCATTTTCAAGAAAGAAGGCGAAAATTTGGGGATAAGGCACGATCTTTTCTCCTCCTTGACTTGGGCAGCACGTCTTTGGTTGGAAGATGACTCCTTTTACATGAGGACTTCTACATCTGCAGGGAATCTTTCTAGGTCAAGGAGTCCAACTTCTTATGGGCGCTTCCCTTTTCCTAGGCTGGCTTTGGAAGGTGGGTTTGAGTCCGATAGGCCTTGTACCAGGCTTTCTTCTTGGTCCGATCTTGGTGTATTGGGCTTTCCTTTTGGTTTGAGCCTAGTAATTTTTCAGTAGGCCGTCCTCATGATGTGGGCATCCTAGGATGTTACGGACCTCTCATTTCTTTTTTGTTTTCGATCGTTCAGACCTATTTGGGCCAACTTATTTTTATACACATTAAATTTGATCAATACATATAAATATAATCATTGTGGGATGAATGAGCTTTAATTTTTCAAATAAAAGAACACTTGCATAAATAAGTTAGAAAAAACAAAATATATATATATATATATAGCAAAATTATCTAAATAAAAAGGCTTCTAGATCAGTATATAAATAACAAATGAATATGTTATGATTTTTATTTAAACTTGTTTCTCCAATTTGATTCAAATGTTTTTTTTGGCCCCAAAGTATTCGTTATATTTACAAATGTTATGTTTATATGCCATCTGATCAAGTTAATATTTAAATAATGGATGAATAGCAATTTACCCTCGTAATATTGAAAATGAGCACATTATCTATTCATGAAAAAAATATAGCAATTTACCCTCATATACTTTTTAAAATAAAGCAAATTACCTCCTTATACAGGGAGGTAAATTGCTTCATTGTAAAAAACATAGGGAGGTAAATTGTTGTATTTTAAAAAATATAGGGATGTAAATCGCTATTTGTTTTTTCATAAGGGGGTAATTTGCTCATTTACGATATCAAAATGAGATTGCTTGCATTTTTTCCTTTAAATAATTATCAAATTATAAATACTTTTAACTAAAACTGGTTATAATTTTATATGGTAGGTGCCAATTGCAATTTAAAAAAAGGTGAGAGATTACAATATTTTTTTTTTATAAAAATAATGACAAGTTATATATGGATAATATGAAAAAAATCACCAATTAGTGAAATACCAATCCAGGAGCGTATAGAGTTGGAGTGCTTTTTTAAGACTGTCTAACCGCTTTTTTTTTTAACTTCAAGCAGGGACAATTTAACACAAGCCTCTTTTAATGAAATAAGTTAAGATCTTTTTTTTTTTAAGTTATTAAACTCAAATATGGGGATTAAAATGAATTATGTCCTTATATTTGTTGGAAAAATAAAAAATTGTGCCGTGGAAAACCACTGTCTTGAAAGTGAAATTTCGATACTATCGTGGTGCAGATAGTATAAATCGATCGCTTCTCAAGGTTAACACAGCTATTACTTTCTTACACACGCACTCGTGGAAGAAAGCTTGAAACAACGAACAAAATTAACACTCAGGAGTGAAAGAGGAGGAAAGAGCTAGAAGAGAAGAGCCTCTCGATTTTTGGTGTGTATGAAATGCATAGGGGTTGAGCCTATTTATAGATCTGTAATGTTTGAGAAAGTTGGACTCTCTACCAACTTTTATAGATGTGTAATGTTTGAGAAAGTTGGACTCTCTACCAACTACAAAAAATTGCCAACGGATATGTTTGTTAAAATATGCACAATATTTGGCTAAAAATGAGTAAGAGATTTTTAATCATTTCCAACATACTTTCCAATGAGTAAGGGAATAGTGAGAGTGATAGTAAGAAATACAACCAAAATAGGACAAAACAATGCACAAATATTCCCAGATAGGGTACTAAGGGTAACTTGATTAATCAACTTAAGAAGAAGAAATATATCAGAACTGTGACGAATGGTTACCCAGACGAACTGAAGTAGGAACAACGGATTAGGCCACAATCTCCAAATAGGAACTCCTAGTTCACCACAATTATTGAGCTAAGAAAGAATACTATCTCATTTTTACTGAATTTGGTGGATTGGAACTGAAAGTTAACACATCATCTCAAAAGTGATTGATATATTTTCATCACATGATCAGAATCAACTACAGCTACTATACATTCATCTTCAACACAACACACTGATATCAAGATTTGAAATTTTGAAAAAGTTCCAACTTCTGTCAAAGGAACGTTCTTGGAAGAAGATATAATGAATTTAATCAATAAAATCAACAAAAACTTGCTCAAATATGACAACCAAAACCGAGGTAATAACCAAGCTTAGATTGGCTATAAACTTTAAAAAGGCCACAAGTTACAATTACAATGCTTTTTTCCTCACTTCTTCCGGCCTGCATCATCATTTCCTAATGCAAAATGTATGTAATTAAAGCTGTAATTCAATTTCAATACTTTTTGTGCCAAGATACTGTTTGTCAAATTTAAACTGATCAAACAGATTATTATAAGTAACTTAGTCTTAAACACCAGCAATCTTCTCCGGAACCAATTATCCATATTCAAAAGCAAATTCACTGTTTTATCACGTTAAGACCAAATTACATGCTACCATACCCAAAAACCTGAACCCCCACCAAGCCCAACCACGAACAAGAAATAGGACGAAAATACAGCAATCAGCCATCTACAGAAGCAAACATATGGAAAAGGCTAAAGTCCGCACATCAAAACTTAAAAATTCACAAAATAGAAAATTCCAAAGATGTTGGAAAAGAAGGAATCTGTTGTTGATGTACTTGATAATATGATTTCGCTTTCAACTGTTGAAAAAAATGAAAGACTGTGTCGTGAAAAACCACTGCCTTGAAAGTAAAATTTCGATACTATCATGGTGCCATTAGTATAAATCGATCGCTCCCCAAGGTTAACACAGTTATTACTTTTTTACACGCACACTCGTGGAAGAAAACTTGAAACAACGAACAAAATTAACACTTAGGAGTGAAAAAAGAGGAAAGAGCTAGAAGAGAAGAGGCTCAATTTTTGGTGTGTATGAAATGCATAGGGGCTGGGGCTAGTTATAGATGTGTAATGCTTGAGAAAGTTGGAATCTCTACCTACTACAAAAAAATTACCGATGGATATGTTTGTTAAATTATGCACAATATTTGGCTAAAAATGAGTAAGAGATTTAGTCATTTCCAACAATATTGACACCTACGATTTAAAAAAAAAAAAAAAACTAATACAATATAAAGAGTGAAGCAAGTGATAAACATGCGTGAAAAATAAAAAGTAGAGCAAGTGATAAACATGCATGCAAAACATGAAATAAAAGTAATAGTAGATTGATGATTAAAAAATAACGATGATCATTTGAAAGAAATAAATAATTATATTGCTATAGATATTTAAGGTTTGATATTATCATGTTTTTTTAACTTACATCTATGAGTGGGATGTGCTTTTTTTTTAATACTAGTACCATAAATACGAATATTAATCGATTATAATCATGAATTCATCGAAAAGTTACTTGAACCTCCCTTATACAATTTATTCTTTATAGAAAAAAATATTTTAATTTTAAGATTTTATCTTGTCAACCTTATATTAAAAAAGAAAACGCATCTTATTAAAGGTTTGTGTATTAATAAGTTACCTTGGTAGTTTATATAAAAAAAAAATATTTTAAGAGAATTCAAGTAGTTTTTCTAAAAAATAAATACAAAAGGAAACTAATAATAACATGAATAACGAAATGGATTATTACGTAAAATCTCAAACTATATACTCACCAAAAATCAAATGAAATATTTTAGAAGAGCATATCTGTTTAATATCTCAGTATTTGATATGTTAATCAATATTTTTATGGCACCGGAAAATTTGTGAATTTATTAACTACTTCAACACAAAGTAATAAAATACTCCTTAAAAATGAATTCAGTATATAAATTCAAAAAACAATGAAGAACAAACTTATTCTTGTGTAACGATTATAGGAAACCCCATCAGCAGCCTTGCGTTGAGCAGAAAACTCAAATGGGCTCAAGCTCCGAAACAGGCCCACCCACCCACCCCACGCCAACTCCGGACGAACCTCATCTTCTCAGCTGCTCCACTTTCTTTCTGCCCAAGGAAAAAGAAGAAGAAATCATTCCACCCCATTTCCTCCCTCGAAATGGGTTGTCTAGTTGGGGCGCCAGCTCTTGGAATCAAGGTTCTGGGAGTTCCAGAGATGGCTCCGTCGATGCTGCTTTTCCGTGGCAGAGTGTTTCGAAGCTTTAGAGTTTCAGCATCATCCTCGTCGCCGCACTCGTCCACAGAGTCAATTCGAGTGCGCTTCGCACCTTCTCCTACCGGGAATCTCCATGTCGGGGGTGCGCGCACTGCACTCTTCAACTACTTGTTCGCCAGGTCTAAAGGCGGCAAATTTGTGCTCCGAATTGAAGACACCGACTTAGAAAGATCCACTAAGGAGTCAGAAGACGCTTTGCTTCGTGATCTTTCCTGGCTTGGTCTAGATTGGGATGAAGGTTGCCCCTCCCTTCTTTTAGTCTTCCATCGCATATCAAACAATTGAAATAGTTTTTTGTTTAACCCGATAGTTGTTGAGATTTGCTTCTATTTTGCTATCTATCAGGGTTATTTAGTTGTTCACATTTTTACTATTTAAGTGTCATGGGATTGATATATAGGCCCCGGTGTTGGTGGGGATTATGGTCCCTACCGGCAGTCTGAAAGAAACGCCCTTTACAAGCAGTATGCCGAGAAACTCCTGCAAGCTGGTCATGTTTATCGCTGTTTCTGCTCAAACGAGGTAATCTTAGCCTTCTCTTTTGATTGTTTAATTTTCAAAGCACTTCCCTTTTCTCTTTTCCAACTATAAATCGTAAGGTGCTTGAATCATTCTGTATTCTGCCAGGGAATGTAGTGACATGCATCGCTAGCAACGAGTGAGGTCTACCATGTTTGCCTTATTGATGTTTAGTTTTTCAGTAGTTTTATGCCAAGTTTCTAGTAGCACATGACAGTTGTTGATTTAGTATACTCCATTTCTGGAAAGTAAAGTACACTCTTGAGTCTCACTTCATGACTCTTAGTTATCCCTGTACACTCATCAGAGCCTCTGGTTTCCATGCTTTTGAATTTATTGTAGTTGTACAGATCACTTACTGAGTGCCACTGCAAGCCCATATTAAATCTTATAACATCCTTTTGAATTGGTTTATTGTTCAATCTTATTTCATAGGTCCTTCTTACGTTTTGTCTTTCAGACTGATCATTTTTCTTGTATTTGGTGGGCTAAATCTATAACCATTGTGCCAGGAGCTGGAAAAGATGAAGGAGATTGCGAAACTGAAGCAGCTCCCTCCTGTGTACAGTGGCAAGTGGGCCAATGCAACAGAGATGGAAGTGCAAGAGGAGCTGGAAAAAGGGACACCTTATACTTATCGATTTAGAGTTCCTACGACAGGAAGTTTGACAATCCACGATCTCATCCGTGGTGAGGTATACACTTATCAATGTTAGCTCAGCTAGTGGTCCAGTGCGTGTAATATTGTGTTCATAAGCCGAAGCTATCTTCTTCTGGAGATAAGCATGCATGTTGTAACAGAAAATAATTTAGGCAGACCCAAATAGGTCATAGATAAGCCAGGGTGCGAAGCTGGATTAGAACATTTATCTTTTGCAGATTCAGAGAAGTCCCTTTGCAAACTTTCAAAGTGCATCCAGGTAGTGCCTGCTACTGTGAAGAAGAATGGAAATAATGCCAATATTGTTTTTTGATAATCTGCAATTAAGTCTAGAAGGGGTGCCCTGAAACATTTGTTTTACTTTTCAGTGCTTGTATTATTTCTTATTTTTGATGTACAAAGGAATCAAACTACTGACTGTAGGGCCTGGCTAAGGAGAATTTTTCCTGGATCTTAAATTTTGTTATGACCGAAATTAGTAAAGAACATCAATGACTTTCCAAATTCGGAATAAACACATATAAGATTAACACTTCAGTTAGTAGTATAATAGAGACATAGATGGGGTATCTATATATACTTTTGAAATGAATCTTGCCAATTAGTAGAAGCATTTTGAAACAAGTACCTTGTATTAAACCTCCATTTTGTTGGATTATTTCAGCTGCCGGCGGTTGCAGGACAGTGGTCTGTTTTATCACTGGTTCTGCACATTAGATTTGTCTGAGTCACAGAAATGTGAAGTGATGTGAATTTTATATTTCCGTATTATTTCAAACTTGCATCCCCACAAAATGAGCTCACCTTTTTGTGAAGTTGGTACTGTATCTCAGGTATAAATAGTTGCCCCTTCCCACCAACAGAGAAATTTATGTTATACAAAATAATTTTAGATGGCTGTTGCAGTTGTGTCATAAGAATGGAAATTTGAGAATACATGAACTTCTGGAATCATGATAGTATGTTCATCATTAGCCTATGTAAGACTGGTTATTGAACGTATCAGCTACTTACTTTATATTTGTGCCTTGTTGCATAGGTATGCGTCCTACCTTTAATTTGGTGCTAACTTGCTTGATAGTGTTATGAAGGTAAGTTGGAGTTTTGACACACTCGGAGATTTTGTGATTATGAGAAGCAATGGGCAACCTGTTTACAATTTTTGTGTAACTGTCGATGATGCTACCATGGCTATATCACATGTTATAAGGTGAGTACAGTATGCTAATGCAAATGCTACTTACATTGTTGTTTTTCATTGTCTATGTTGGTGTTGTAACTGGAATTTGTATAGCAGAGCAGAGGAACACTTGCCAAATACTTTGAGGCAAGCTTTGATATATAAGGTAACACTGGTATCTGTTTTCTGTTTATTTTATTCTTTTCATTGTTCTGTGAAGTTGGATGTAGTTTATTGGTTGAGTAGAAAATTCTAATCTTCAAGATATATCTCTTGGCACGTGGATAAGCCTAATAAAACTAGAAATATTTTCTGAAACCAGGCTCTGGGATTCCCAATGCCTAGATTTGCACATGTTTCTTTGATTCTTGCACCTGATAGGAGCAAACTGTCAAAACGGCATGGGGCAACTTCAGTGGGTCAGGTAAACGATTATTGCATTATCTGTTTTATTTTTCCCCAGTTTGGATAGACTTGTTCAACCATCAATCTGTAACTGAGTTTCAATGAACACAATTACTTTTTGTCATTTTGCTGTTCATTTTACGTACTCTTTTTCCCTGGATTCACATCTATGCATTGAAACTTTCCTGATAGTTCAAGGAGATGGGTTTTCTGCCTCAAGCAATGGTGAACTATCTCGCATTATTGGGCTGGGGTGATGGTACCGAGAATGAATTTTTTACCCTTGACCAGCTTGGTTAGTTAGTCTCCCTATGGAAGACTTGTTTATGTGATGTTTCTTGCAATTTAAGTGCTTTAAAGTCATCATTGTCATGATATCAAAACTTCCAACTTGTTTTGCAGTTGATAAGTTCAAAATTGAGCGTGTCAATAAAAGTGGAGCTGTTTTTGATTCTGCCAAGTTAAGGTAATTGTGGATCTCTTAGCCAAGATATACTGAATAGTTTGTTGTATCTTGTGCGTAGAATATAACTATTAGCATCTTTGTGGAATTGCTGGTTATGTTTGCTGTAACCTTTATGTTAGTAATCTCATTTGTTGTATTCTTTCAAATGATTGTTAATATCAGTGGATTCTTTTTGCTGGTTCCCTCAAATTGTACTTCGTGATAATGCAAGGTGGATGAATGGACAACATTTGAGATCCCTTCCATCAGAAGAACTAACCAAGCTTATTGGTGAGCGTTGGAAAAGCACTGGCATGGTCATGGAGTCAGAGGGGAGCTTTATACAAGTATAGCTTGCTTTTCCATCTTATTTCATAAACCACCACTTTTCTCGGTAACACCGTCTAGATGGTCCTATATGTCATGCCTCATATTAGAAATTTGATTTGGGCATGCTTCAAGTTTCCAGAAGAGAGATGATTTCTTTGAGCTTGTATAGTATTCTTCCCATCTTAAGTGGCTGACTACATGACAATGACCATTATCAAATCATTCATATAAAACTCTTGTAATAATTTGTCTTTCTATTGCAATTTGGTAATGATGGTAATATGCCGTCATCAATTCCTATGACCAGGAGGCTGTCCAGCTGCTGAAGGATGGGATTGACTTGATAACAGATGCTGACAATGCTCTTTCAAGCCTACTGTCGTATCCCTTATATTCAACACTCTCCAGGTACTTTGAAATCCATGATAGACAGTTGCTTGTTTGTTTTGGATCATATCAGTTGTCTCACTTTTAGTTCCTTTGATTTGAGATTTTAAAGTTCCTTTATGAAAAGTAAGATCATCTTTGGAGCCATTTTACGGTGGTTTAGAGGAAATTTATTCAGGGTGTTGTATAGGGCAATCAGTAACATGCATTTATATTGAACAAATCATGCAAAATAGTGCTGTTATAACCTAAATTTTCAGAAAATTTTTTAAAGCAAATGCTCCTGCACAGCATATATCACACTGCTTTAATGGAGTATTCTATAGATCAGAACATTGATTGGTTGGTTGGTACAGTGGCTTTATGGAAAGCATGCTCTTTAGCTAGTCATGGTAATCAAGCTTATACTACTGATAAAGATAGAACAGAAACCGTGGTGATTATTTGTGCCGTTAAGGGATAAATGATACGGTATAAAGAATTGTCCTCGATTGATTACAGTCCGGAAGGTAAGCCTGTATTAGAAGATAAGTTGTCAGAAGTCGCTGCGAATTTGCTAGCTGCATATGACAGTGGAGACTTAAGTAGTGCACTTGAAGAAGGTAGTGCTGGGTGGCAGAAGTGGGTGAAGAGCTTTGGCAAATCACTGAAACGCAAGGTTGGTTTTCTTGACGAAAGATTAAACTTATTTTTCTTTGTATATCTATTTGTATTCATTGCAGTTTGCAATCCAGGGAAAATCTCTCTTCATGCCTCTTCGAGTTTTGCTGACGGGAAAGCTCCATGGTCCTGATATGGGAGCAGGTTTACTTCTGGTCTATAAAGCTGGAAGATGTGGAGTGGTAGCACCTAGATCTGGGTTTGTTACATTGGATGAGAGGTTCAAAATGCTTCGAGAAATCGAATGGGAATCGTTTGGTAAGGATAATCCTGCCGTGGAGTCTGCTGAAGCTGTTCCTGTGTCTAATTGAAATTGGCCTGCCTTTGTCATGCTTTCCTCCCTTCTCACTCCCTTTCCCAGTGGGAAGTAATGGATAAGATGGTTTTGCCTCAATTGCCTTTTACAGAAGCAGGTGGTAGAGTTGCGTGTCTCCATGTTTAGAGCAGTTGGAGATCTGTAGCCTAGATTTCGATAGTGGGTTCCGTTTTCGGGAGAAATGGGGATCTTTACTTGTATAAATATTTTGTGATCCGAAATCCGTTGAGCAGCATTTTAATTTTACGGAAATGTACGCAATACTTGTTTGCTATCATTCTTGTTACTGAGAATGTAACCAATTCCTGCCCTATGTTTGGGCTTCTTTTTAGGTTGTATTGGAATATTATGTTTTATGGAAAATGGTGCTTTTTGGAAATTAATTAGCAATTAGCATGGATGCTTGGATTTATTTCCAAAATTGTTAAAGATTGTGTGCAATTGTGCGCGTGTGCGTCGAGTATTGTGGTTGCATGCATGCGATCATTTTTCTCTTTTTTTTTTTTATTCCAAAAAATGTTGTGTATTTTTAATAAAAGTGAAATTTATTTATTATACGAAAATAAATATTAAAGATACTCACATGAGTTTATTTATAATTATATAATATTTGATGAATCCTTATTCTGGAAGTACTGGTATCGTATGTTATTTTAGCCATGCAGTTAGCCATGCAATGTTACAATTTCTTAATAATTCAAACGTTGAAGGCGTATTTTTGGTAATTTGAGAGATGACTTGAGATGGTCAAGGTGAAATTCGGTCTTATTTATTTAACTGTGCCTTGTTTTGGCATTTGGCCTTTGTTCCGTTGGTGATGAATAAAAATAACAATAATATATTTGTTACTTTAAAAAGGAAAAGGAGGAGGAGGTGGAGGAGGAGATGTTGCATGCAAATAAAGCAAACCGCCGGATCCGTAATTTTCTTGTTACAAGTCTGTCGCCAGCCACCGCTTTCCACTGCCTCTGCCACTGCCACTGATAGAGGTGGTGATGTTTAATATCCACCACATTCCATTTCAAACATTGATTGCTGTTAGGTCCTTCTTCCTCTTTTCTTTGTCCTCTTAATAATAATTAAAGAGACCACCAAAAACACAACACCACTAATTTGTAATATCACAAGCCGGCGAAGCCCGCCAGCCAGCCAGCGACGAATGGAGGGAGGGCTGCAGTAGATATATAGATATTATATAGATATTCGATGTCAACGTCGCAAACCCTCGGTGGGGCTTCCCGCTGTGGTTGGGTGCTTGGTCCTTCCCTTGACAAGATCATCAAAAATGTAGCCTGGAGGAAACATTCCCATCTCGTTTCCGCCTGTAAATCTGTCCTCGACAAGCTCGAGTCTTTGACCGATGATGCCTCCGATCCCGGCTCTTGCTCCCCACTCTACGGCCTCTCTTCTTCCGATGCTGACTTCTTGCTTCAGCCCCTCATTATGGCCCTCGAATCCCGCTCCCCTAAGGTTGTGGAGCCTGCCCTCGATTGTGCCTTCCGACTCTTTTCTTTCGGCATCATCCGCGGATGTGAGATCCAAGAAAGCTCTTCTCTTATTTACCGCCTCGTTGACACCGTTTGCAAATGCTCCAATCTCGGCGACGAGGCCATTGAGCTAGCTGTGCTCGAGGTCCTTCTTTCAGCTGTCCGATCGCCCTCCGTCTACATCCGGGGTGATTGCCTTGTATACATTGTCAAAACCTGCTACAACATTTACCTGGGTGGCAAAAGTGGCACCCTTCAGATCTGTGCTAAGTCTGTTCTTGCACAGATGGTGATCATTATTTTCACCAGGGTCGAGCAGAATTCCATGCTTGCTGAGTTCAAGAATGTTGTTGTATTTGAGTTGCTGGAGTTTGCTGATAGGAACCTGAACGAAGGAAGTTCTATACACTTCTCTCAGAATTTCATTAATGAGATCGTGGACGCTAAGCAGAGCCCTCCTGATTCAAAACATTCATATGATGAAAGGAAAAATCAATCTGTTAATGTTTCTCGTTTTAGTGGTCAGAGTGATCTTAGAGAAGATGGTTTTACGCTCTACAAGAATTTATGCAAATTATCTATGAAATTTTCATCACAGGAGCATTCTGATGATCGGATCCTTTCGAGGGGGAAAGTTCTCTCCTTGGAGCTTCTAAACGTCATCATGGCCAACGCAGGTCCAGTCTGGCACACCAATGAGAGGCAAGTTCTCAGTTGTACAAATTTCTGCTGTCTGCAGTTGAATCAACCAGTGGAACTTACATTGAACCATGTCATGTATGTGCTGAATTTAATCAAGTACAATCTCTTGACCAACAATAACTAAAGGAATCAAGAATTAGCTAATAATAAACAGGGAAAACTCTAAGTATGTCCAATTACCTTTCAGACTGTGGAAGGAAAGATTCTCCTGAAAAAAGAATGAGATTTCACCCGGTTAAGGTTATGGGATCATGAGGTGTTAATATCAAGGGGAAGCAAGCTTTTGGCTCACCTCTAGTTGTCATACTCTGGCTTTATAGTTTTGAGGTGAAGACAATGGCTATTCAGCTTAAGTATACATACCTAATATGTGCTGCACTATATAAATCTTAAACTGAAATGCCTCTCTTTAGGAAATAGTAGAATCATTAAATTGTTTAGTTTCGCCATAATCATTTTCATGATCTTTTACCCGTACATACGTAGAGCTGATATTTCTGAATAGCTAATGTGTTTGTTTTCTTAACAGGTTTCTTAATGTACTCAAGCAGTACCTATGCTTGTCACTGATGAAGAACAGTGCAGTATCAGTGATGACTATTTTTCAACTTCTTTGTTCAATATTTTTCAACTTAGTCTCAAAATTTAGATCTGGATTGAAATCAGAGATTGCAACATTTTTTCCCATGCTAATAATTCGTGTATTGGAGAATGTGCTTCAACCTAGTTTCTTGCAGAAGATGACTGTTCTGAGTTTAGTGGAGAAGATCTCTCAGGATCCTCAGATCGTCATTGATATCTTTGTCAACTATGACTGTGATGTGGAGGCTCCAAATCTATATGAAAGGTAACAAGGATTAGGTTTTCTTATTTTTCCTTTTCCTTGGATACCTTTTCTCTGTGTTCATTACAATTGGATGCTAATCAGCTTATCAAAGGGTTCTTTCGAATATTAGAATCGTACACTTTATACATTTTAAGTACCTTGCAATGATGTAGTATCTTACAGAAAATGACGCAAGAATCCATTGTAAAGAAATAAGGAGATCTTTCATATTAGTAATATATGCGGAAAAAATCATAGGAAATCTCTGGATGGAGGCTTCAAACAAATTTGAAGGTTAATAAGGGTTGGTTTCCCAGAAACTTTTCTCTTTTCCTACTTTTTCACCAAATGTACCGATTACAGTATCTTCATATTATTATCTTAGGACACTAGATTAGATATCCATACCTTGTGTATAGTTCTACCATTGGAATGACTTCACTTATCTCTATTGGCCTCTTCATATGAATTATCAATTTTATTTTTGCTTGAGAAAATCTTTAAATACAAAATTTGTCTTGATTAGTTTTCACGGGGATACAAGTTTCTCTACATATAAAGTTGGTTTATTCACCTTTTCTTGTTTTCTCATTTTCAAAACTGATTAGAAATCCATGGTAGGAATGAAACCCTGAATTCAAAACTTTACTGCACAATCTTTCTCATGATTCTATCTACTTATACTAGGCCATTGTGGTTTAATAAATTTTACATCAAATCTGACAGAGATGCGCTCATTTTTGTTGCCAAAAATCAAAGAAGGAAAAAAGAGGAGGATAAAGAATCTATCTCCCAGCATCTTGTTCTCAGTTGTCATAGCACTCCATCAATTGAATCTGACTGGTGAATTCAATATTCATAGAGTCAGAATACTAAATAATGTCTAGGAATTTATTCAGGAAATCCATAAAAAATATAGCCTTAAAGAAAGTTTGATAATCTAATATTCATGCTGAAACTCGAGTGACATTATTTGGCATATAAGACTGTAAACTATACCATGTCCATCATTGACCACTAAAATAACTCTAGTTGTGATTGTAGCCTTAATTCATTGGTGCTCTTAGTGGAACTGCGAAGTTATTGAAGTATCTTAGATTTTCCCTGAATTTTTCTTTTTTTACTTTCAAGAAGCAACAAGTTTGTGACTCTAATAAGCTTTGTTGTCTTTCTCCGCTTGCACTCCTTCATATTCAACAATAATCAGTTCCTGTGCTTATTTCTATTTCCAAAGTTTTTGCTTTGTTCTAAAGTTGTATTAAGACTACCTTAATTCCCTCAGATATTTGCAGGATTGTCAATGGCCTTCTGAAAACTGCTCTAGGTCCACCTCCTGGTTCTACCACATCGTTGTCTCCAGCTCAAGACACAACAGTACGTCATGAATCAGTAAAGTGTCTTGTTATAATCATCAAGTCATTGGGAACATGGATGGACCAGCAGCTGAAAGTTGAACGCTCGAATCCTCCAAAATTTTCCAATGATGAAAACTTGACAGAAAATATGAACCTCAGCGAAGATGCAAATTTTTCTGATTGTGAGCTGCCCTCAGAAGCAAATTCTGAATTTACTGATGCTGCAACATTGGAGCAGCATAGAGCTTATAAATTAGAAATTCAGGTTTGCTTATGCACACATTTTTAAGCAATGTAGCTGTGCCATCAAGATTTTGTTACACCATCAATTGCCTTCTTGACTGGTAAACTTACCTTCAGGATATTATTGTGTCATGAATGTAGTAAGAATATACTATGTTCTCTGAGTGCTAATGCAGTAATACTGTAGTCTGTAATCTTGGTGCCACAAAAAGTGCTACTTTCTAAGTTTCAGAATGATCTGGTATACTGTAGTGACTGTGTTCATTGAATAAATGCAGAAAGGTATTGCACTATTCAATACAAAACCTTCCAAGGGAATTGAGTTCTTAATTAGCACCAAAAGAGTTGGCAGCTCTCCTGAAGAAGTGGCTTATTTTCTCAAAACTATTGCTGGGCTGAACAAAAGTATGATGGGTGATTATTTTGGTGAAAGAGAGGAATTCCCCATGAAAGTTATGCATGCGTATGTAGATTCATTCAACTTTGATAAAATGGGCTTTGGTGAAGCAATCAGATCCCTATTAAGAGGGTTTAGGTTACCTGGAGAAGCAGAAAAAATCGACCGCATCATGGAAAAATTTGCTGAACGCTATTGTAAATGCAATCCAAGCTCATTCAGCAGTGCAGATACAGCCTATGTCCTTGCCTACTCAGTGCTAGTGCTTAACATGGATGCTCACTATATTATGGTAAAAAATAAGGTGTGTTTTTGGACTTCACATCTTCTATCTAAAACTGTGATTATTCTCTTTTGCTATGTCACTTTGTTTTATCTAGTTCCTTATCAATTTCTGGGAGGAAAAAACAAATGCAGTTAATATTGATAATGTGCTGATGAAATATTTCTAAGAGCCTGATGGAGAGATAATGTTTTTCATGCCTCTAAAGCTTGCATAGAGATAAATATACATGTAAGACCGGACCTGGATATCCTTGAGAGTGTAACTGTTGCTATACTCACCATTTCATTTGCTTCATTGTCTATATGCCATGTCCTTTTAATGTTTTTCATTTACTTCAAATCTCCGACTACCATTGACTGTGATTGGATTGCAAATTGGAAATCAATGTGTTGATAGTGAAATTACCTATTTTTTCTCTCCCCCTTATTTACTAGCACATCATAGCTGTTATCATTAACTTAATGCATAATCTTGTCTCTGGAAGCATGTTATTATTTGCAGTTTAAGCCTTCAAATAATGAAGTCTGATGAATCCATGTCCAAATAGCATAGGTTGGATCTGATGCATATTTTCTCAACTGATCTCCTTGTAAATTGGGAAAGATTGAAACTGAAAATTGTTCAAGTAGGACCGTTATTTATTTCCTCTTTTTCTTATGATGCTATGTTTATTTTCTTATGTTATGCTAATATTGCTTTGCTAGTTTAGTCTTAAACCATGATAAGGTTGAATTTAACACCTTCTTTGACTTATATTGGGAATGGATTTGACTTTTAAGATGACCAAGGCTGATTTCATCCAAAATAATCGCGGCATCAATGATGGCAAGGACCTACCTGAAGATTATTTGGGTACTCTGTACGATGACATCGTGAATAATGAGATTAAGATGAGCGCAGAATCTTCTGCTCTACAAAGCAAACAGGGAAACAGCCTAAATGCACTGCTGGGCTTGGACGGTATATTCAATCTGGTCACAAAGCAGACAGAGGAAAAGCCGTTGGGGCCAAATGAATATCTAATAAGGCATATTCAGGAGCAGTTTAAGGATAAATCTTTAAAGCCAGAGTAAGATCAAGCTTCCAGAGAATTGCTTGGTTACAATGCTTTTTGCTGTTTTGAATGTTTTGTCTTTGGTTCCACTCTATAGAATGCCTATATGGAATATCTGTCAGTGGAAACTGGTAATCTGATGCAATGCAGGCAGTTATATCTAGATGATCCTACTCTTACTATCATATTTTTTGACATGGGGCTCTTGGTTGTTTATGATCTGTAATGTCAGTCCTTTTGCATACTTTTTTGCGACCTTCCTTCCTTTGCCAACTGCAGGGATATTTATTATGCTTTAGCTGATCCAACAATTTTGAGGTTTATGGTTGAAGTTTGCTGGGGCCCGATGCTTGCTGCATTCAGCGTAACTCTGGGCCAGACTGATGATAAGGAAGCTACTACTCAGTGCTTGCAGGGGTTCCGATATGCTGTGCATGTTACTGCTAGCATTGGCATGCAGACCCAGAGAGATGCTTTTGTTACTACTGTGGCTAAGTTTACTTACCTCCATTGTGCTGCAGATATGAAGCAAAAAAATGTTGATGCCGTTAAGGTACTTTCAGTTTTACTCTTCTTTGTAATTCGTAATATGCAGAAATATCACCCAATATATGCAGGTATGAGTTTTTCTTCTCCTGCTAAAATGGCATACCAAAATGATAAATTATTATCTAGAGCAGGATGTTCAGTTTCTCTTTCATATTTGAAGTTCTGAGTAGTTAGTGATGCTTATTTGGGGTGTTTATCGCAGTTATTTCTCTTTGAGATAATTATAGTTTTCCTCTCTTATAGAAATGATTGGGTAGACTTTCTGTTGTTTTGACAGGCTATTATATCAATTGCTATTGAAGATGGGAATTACCTTCAGGAAGCATGGGAACATATTTTAACATGTTTATCCCGATTTGAACAACTGCAGCTCTTGGGGGAAGGGGCACTTTCAGAATCATCCTCCCTTAATACACCTAATTCTGAAACCGAACTGAAATCCTCGAATTACCCTTCTTTGAAGAAAAAAGAAGCACTCCAGAATCCAACTGTAGTGGCAGTCATACGAGGGGGCTCTTATGATAGCACCTCTAGAGTCTACTCCTCTGGTCTTGTTACTCCAGAGCAGATGAATAACTTTATTTCAAACTTGCATTTGCTTGACCAAATTGGGAACTTTGAGTTGAATCACATTTTTGCTCATAGCCAAAGGTTAAACAATGAGGCAATTGTTCCTTTTGTGAAGGCACTCTGCAAAGTTTCCATGTTAGAATTGCAGTCTCCAACTGATCCACGTGTGTTTAGTCTCACAAAGATGGTGGAAGTTGCGTAAGAGTCTTTCCTTAATTTTAATTGATGATCCAATTCTTATAAATTATTGTTATGGGATGAGAAATACAACCAATTAATGCTTCTGTTTTTCAGGCACTACAACATGAATCGCATCAGACTAGTGTGGTCCCGTATATGGAGTGTCCTTTCAGAATTTCTTATAGCAGTTGGTTTGTCAGAAAATCTCTCTGTTGCAATCTTTGTTATGGACATGCTGCGACAGATTACTATGAAATTTCTAGAGCGAGAAGAACTGGCAAACTATAACTTCCAAAGTGAATTTTTGAGACCATTTGTGGTTGTGATCGAGAAAAGTACTTCCACAGAAATCAGAGAGTTAATAGTTCGTTGTATCTCACAAATGGTCTCCGGTCGGTTCAGTAACATAAAATCTGGATGGAAGAGTGTTTTCATGGTAATTTTTCCTTCTTTACGTTCTAGTACAATTTGTATCACCACAACTGAAATTGTTGCACTTAAAAATACTCATCAAGCTTTTTTTATTAGTATTGTAATTCACCCCATTTTGTCTTGTGATCTTGGAATTTGGTTGCTTTGTCTTTACTTTTCATGCTCTATTTTTCCTGTGCAATCACTTTTTCTTTACTTTTGTGCCGTATGTCCCAGCTTTATCATGATTCTCAGAAACCAAAGCCCAGGAAGTGCCATAACTTTTGTTTGAAAATCACATTCTAACCACCAGTGCTGCTGTATCTCGAAATCCTTATTGTCTAAGATTGCTGATTTTGCAGTAGAAGATATAGATTAGACCAGAAGCTGACTGATTGATAAAAGTCTCAATTCTGTTCACAATTTGCTTCGGTGTAGAACTGACTTTCTAGACCAGATCTCGACCATTTTCTGCTGGCTCTTCCAAATTTTGCCTTCAAATGTAGAATTTGCCATTGCAGGTTTTCACAGCTGCTGCAGCTGATGAAAGAAAGAGCACAGTCTTGATGGCCTTTGAAGCCATGGAAAAGATAGTGCGAGAATATTTTTCCTACATAACTGAGACGGAAACATTGACTTTTACCCATTGTGTCAGGTGCCTCATCACCTTCGCAAATAATAGATTCAACAGCGATGTTAGCCTCAATGCTATTGCTTTTGTTCGGTTCTGTGCTGTCAAACTTGCAGATGGTGGACTTGCTTGGAATGAGAAAAGCGAGGGTGATAGTTTAAACACTCCAACAGTGAAGGACAACGCTTTCGGTGGTCAAAAGTGCATTGATAAGGATGATCATACGCATTTCTGGTTTCCTTTGCTCTCAGGTATTTGATTGTAACTGAGAAACTTTGACTTTCAGATGGTGAGAGCTGTCTAATGTGTATCGTCTCTATTGTTACCACCTCTATAGGTTAGCTTCACTATCACCTCTATAGGTTAGCTTCTGAACATATTTTTCCTTTTAATTATTCCAGGGTTATCAAGATTGACATCGGATCCTAGACCACCTATTAGAAGATGTGCTATGGAAGTTCTCTTTAATATCTTGAAGGACCATGGCCACCTTTTTCCACAGCCATTCTGGGCCAGTGTTTTTGAATCTGCGATCTTCCCATTATTCAGTTTTACATGTAATATTGAAGAGCCTGAAAAAGATGATAATCACTATTCACCAGAGCCTGGATCCCAACTACCAGATGAGAGCCTTTGGGAGTCCGAAACCAATGCAGTGGCTGTAGAATGTCTCAGTGATCTATTTGTCCACTTCTTTGATTTGGTGAGGCCTCAACTGCGTCAAGTAGTATCTATATTAGTGCGATTCATAAGAAGTCCAGCCCAAGGTCCGTCGAGTGCTGGAACGGCTGCTTTGATCCGTTCAGCTGCTGAATTGAGAGGCAAACTTTCAGCAGAAGAATGGCTAGATATCTTTCTTTGTTTGGAGGAGGCTGCTAAATCCAGTTTGACTGGTTTGACAGAGCTCTTGAAAAGCATGAACCGCATTGAGGTGCCTGATTTTGCTTACCAGAATGATGTAGTGGACGATTTTGAGGATGAGAACCTGCAAACTGTGGCTTATATTGTTTCAAGGATGAAAAGCCATATAGCTGTGCAACTACTCATCATGCAGGTGCCGTATATCTTCCTCCCTTTTACAAGTGCACATTTCCCATCGTTATCATATGAATTGTCACTGCAGACAGTAACGTGTCCAACATGTTTTGAGTTGCAACCATATGGAGAAGGGAATAATCTGGGAATGATGAACTGTAGCACGACAATTTTTAATTACGAAGCCCATATGTATTCTAACTGTAGTATTTTAGATGGTCCAGATGTTACAATTTTTTATCATACCCTCAGACAGTTGTGCAAATTTCTTAATGGTAGTTGCTTAATCATCTTATTGGTTTGACTACTGCAATGAATCTCATTCTAGGCGTCTTTGTTGTTGCTCACAGGTAGTGGCTGATCTTTGCAAGATGCATGTGCAGTCTCTGTCCCTGGATACTTTCACTGTTATTCGTGAAATCTTTTTGTCCACTGCAAATCGCTCCAGTGAATTGAACTCTGAAACTAGTTTACTGCTGAAGATAGAGAAGACATGTTCCGTCCTAGAGATGTCAGAGCCACCCCTGATTCACTTCGAAAATGATTGTTACCAGAATTACTTGAACTTTTTGCATGATTTGCTCATGACCAATCCATCTATGTCCCAAGAAAATAACATAGAAGCAGAGCTTGTTACTGTTTGTGAGGAAGTGTTGCAGATATACCTAGATTGTGCTGGATTTGGACGGAAAGCCATCAGAGAACAAGGAGGTAGTACTCTTTCTTCTGGCTCGGTCAAAGAGGAAGAATTGGCAGCACGCACTCCTTTAGTTCTTTCAGTGATGAGGATTTTGGGTAGTCTAGAAAGAGGTTGTTTCAGGAGGTACATTTCACAGTTATTCCCGTCGTTAGTAGATCTTGTTCGGAGCGAGCACAGTTCATGGGAAGTGCAGGAAGTTCTAAGCAACATACTTGAATCATGTATTGGGCCATTAATAATGGAGTAGCTATTTTTTGTTCAATGTTGTACAGTGAATAAATTAACTCATTGGCACTTTACATTTAGTAATTACGAGCCGGGTGAATGGTACATCCCATTTTTGTTAGATCCCTATTTCTAGAGTTTACTGGTGAATCCAACTTGGAAAAAGTGTCAATTGTTCGTTATAGTTTCAGTTTTAGATCAACAATTTTTTGTTGTGCGTAATTATGAACAGAATTTACTTAACAAAATTGGTTCCTTCCTGTTGTAGCCATAATAATATGGGAGTTGGGAAGCAATCATGGTTTTCCACTCTCCCTTGGATCTATGAAAAAAACTTTTAGGTAAATAACAACAGCACCACCCGACATATACTGAAATTAGGTAAACTATCCTTCATTTTTTGATAATTATACAAATAATCACTGTCAGTCCAAAAAGTAGCCGACAGGGCTGGGGTGGAGGGGCCAAAGGGGTGAGGATGAGGGCGACGGTGACAACAGAGACTGCTCAATTTTGGGGATGGGAACAGGGAAGGAGTCGTAATTTAATTATGACAAATTAAATTAAAAGTAGTTTAATTAACTTAAGACAAAAAAAAGAAAAAAAGATTGTATGTACATAAGTAAAGAAGACCAGCTAAATCGGCTGGTTGAACATAGGAATGGCAAGAGGGTGGATCTAACCGGGATAGAAATCGAAATAAATTGAAAAATGAGAGATCAGAACATATGTGCCAGCTATCGAGATTCTTCAATTACTTGATGTTGCAACAGACAACTTGAGGACAAGCAGGAGCGGTTCGACTCCATCCCGGAAATTATAAGAAGTTAAAAGAGTGGACAATTTGAGGGTTTAGAAGGGCAGTTCGGGATGTAAAAGAGTGGAAGATGGGAAAATTAATAACTAAATAAATTAAATATTAAAAAGTACATAAATTAACAGATCAATAAAAAGCAAAACAACAAAATAGGCGCTCTCACTTGATATAAAGTATAGATATACCAATATGGTTTGGTGGAATAGGATAATTCTATTCCTCAATTCATATATACATACTAGTACATATTGAGCTTTTCTCAAACCCCCCAGACTCTCCCACCCATTTACGAAAAACTACAACTATAAATTTATATCAACCCCCTTCACCCCCTCTTACCCTTCAATTCATTCATTCTATCCCAATTAACTGTAATTTTCAAAGCGTCTTTTCTAAACTTTTTTCCAAACTGCTCCCGTTAGACCAGACTTGGGATTCTAATTAACCTTAAAATAAAAGAACACCAACCAATTTGTAGCAATTGAAATACTTATTATAATACAGAAACTACACATCAATGAACGCCAAAATGCACAGTAAACAAGGGCAGCTAAGTTCAAATTCAACATATGCAAACCCTACACAACTATTTCATTCTCAATAGATCACCAGAAGATACTTTTGAAGACCTCCAGCTTACAAAGGCAACTACGTACTAGATATCTGATTGCTCAAATGGCACGCGAACAAATAGCTGCCCGTGCAGGGTCACCACAGCCGATGTCTGATGAGGATCAATTCTAGTAGGTAAACTGACTACCTGGGAACAACACAGTTCTAATGTCATATATAGATGAAGCACTTAGAGCCCCCAAATCCAACAAACTGACTTTACAGGACCAACAAACAATTAAATGACACCTTATTTAAGAATAAATAGAGACACAAGATTTGATGTAATTACACACACCCCTTCATGATAAAAAATTAGACTAACATCCCCTTGTCAGTGATATGTCAGAAAGAGTTGGGGGCAGGTTGCGACTTGGAAGGGGTTGGGGAAAGTTGGATGGTAGAGGAAAAGTGAGGGAGCCCAGCAGTTAGACGGGAGAGGGGGGGGGGGGGGTAAGGTTGGGTGGGGACTCTGATGGTACTTAAAGTTGTAAAATCCCGACCCAGGACAAAATTAAGTGGAGAATCTATAATGAAAAAAACAAAAAATTCGTAACAGGGATGTCACTAAAGTTATACAGAATGAGGTGATGCCGTAATAGAAATCCAGTTTCAATATCCATTTGTGCACAAATGAAAAATCCGATAGCAGCCCCTAAACTGGAAGGTAGAAGCCTTAAGGCAACTAACACACTCTCGCACAGATGAGATGAAGCAAGGACAATTACTTCTGTACATGAGAGTACCAATTGAACAGCTGGAAGATAGACTCATTTACTACTTGCAGCACACACCTCAACTCACATGTGTTACCTTTTTGAATGGAGTGACACCCCAAGGGTTATCCTGCTGTTCTGGTTGTCCAGATATAACCAAACGGCCTGCAGGATCTGACTGTACGCGTACCTGTTGTCAAATAATCTAAGTTGATAGAGCATAATAAGATAAGAATTTAACAAGGCAACACTGGATAGCCAATTGCCTGGACCAGGTGATGCTCAAACTTACTTCAAGACCAACAATCACCAATTCAAGTTCTATCAAAATAACTACCCGAATAACCGTACTCTAGCAAGATCTGCAAAAGTTAATTAGAAAGTTTTACGACAGTGAATCCCCTGCCCTCCCTCATCCATAGCTCCCATGAATGTAGCGATGGTATGGCCTAACCAGATCTGGATACAACATCTCAACTTATGCATGCCTTTGGCCTTCTAACCGCAAATCTTATTGCCATGCATAATCTTTGTTATCCATCCAACAGATTAAAAACCTGATTGAGCAAATAAACTTAGTATCATAATGATATGCATGAGTATATCACAAGCAAAGAGTGGTTTGTGGCATCGAGAGCAGCCAATGTATAAGATGATTAGATGTTCATTATATTACAATTATATTAGGCAATTCCTCTCCTCCCAAAACTATCAATCTAGTCATCCTTGTTCCCAAATATATCTATATGTTCCATGGTCTCTTTCTTCCCCTTGGTCCTCTGTCCTGAGTAAGAGCGTGTCCTCTCATTAACTGTGAGACACATTTAGCAGATGCTTATCCAATTAACATCTAAAGTCACATAATTGAAACAAATCTTGACACTAAAGTTAAGGGAGGTGACCATAATATTGGATATTTGACCTCCTAACTTTCAAATATCAAAACCAATTACCCATTTTCCACCCTACATAAACTGAGGCTAACACTCATTATATATATATATGTATGTATATGAGATATCAAGATAGTGAAAGGGTGCCAACAGAATGATTTGTACAAAGTCATTATTCCTGCAAGTTTCTTGCTTTGGTGTAGAAATTACAAAGTAGATTTCATGACAATAAGATGCCTGACACAATTTCCAGGGAGGTTTTTAGCTCAAAATGACAGAAAATTTACAAAAAATTCTTTCTGTTACTTGCCTCCTCACGCAAAAGCCCAGGAACTAATGCATATACTTCATAGCAGTCTTTCTGCAGAAACACCGCATGCAATTAGCAACTCTACGAGGAGCATATAATGGACCATTGTATACCAAGGACAGGAAAGAAAGACATACCATTCTCTGCACATTGACCTTCACCCAGTCAGCAGGGACACCAACATCCACAACCATGATCTCCAGTCTGTCAATAACATTGAAATTCATATATTGAAGAGAAAAATGCAGAGAATCATTTTACATTCACAACCAATCATTTACTTCTACATTCTTTTTATATCTAAATGACAAGAAAAACATATTTTCACAGACGAATAATTTTTTCCCTGATATGCTACATTTAACAATCATGATTGGTCTGTTGAAGATAAAAAATAGGAGGAAGAGCTATTATCTCTACTTTCTCTGGAAGTACTTAAAAAGATATTGGAACATAAGAACCATGTCCCCATCACTCATCATCCATCAATGTCAGCTGCAACAAGCTCCTCTAAACCACTGAACAACTGCCAGTACTGGTTACCCAAATTCACTTGACTATGACATGAAGTGCAACTATTCCAAGTCAACACACTTAAAATTAAAGAAGCAGAGTTGTAATTCTATGGTTCTCCTATTAAACAAAAAAACTCGAGCACAATTCATGAGGAAGTTGGCATAAGAAACAGAAGGCGATAAAAGAGGCTCAACTTGGAGACCAAAGAGTTCACTTATTTATGCTTGTTGAGACAGTGATCAGTAGGTTCACTATAAGAGCTGCACTGCTGTATATGACTCCTGTTATTTCGAGGTCATATCTAATATTCAGAGTTTACCTAGATTTGGTACCGCTTTCGCAGACCGCACCAAAACAGTGCTTTACCTCTTTAGGAGGAGGAGATATTCACATTGCTACAAGGTGCAAGTGACAAATGTTAGGAGAAGGTAGAAATAATTAATGATGACAGGATTGCTCATCCACTCTGCATTGTCATGTGAACCAGACAAGGCTAAGATACCATAAACTCTTCAAAGACAATGAAATTTCCAATCATCATATATCAAAAGTCCACTTTCCACAAGCAGTTATAAGAAATCTAATGGAAGCCTGGATTGTTATCAGTAAGGCAGTTCTATTACCAGAAACAAGAGATTCATGTAACATCTTAAAAATCGTGCCTCCAGATATTACGGGGCTTCTAACTAAGAGATCTTAACTGCGATTTTGATGCTACACGTGCAACCTTGATAGCATGCTCACCAGGAGATGATCCCTTGCGTTTGAGGAAACCTTTGTCAAGAATTAACCACACATGGAATAAAATCCAAGTTTTCATAATAGAAGCATGGAATAACTACAACTCTGGCAGTAAAACATACCAATGTTTCTTAATTGCTTTTCACGTTTCGGTGTTGTCATTTGGTTCTTATCCTGTGAACAAATGACTGCAATCTCAGAACTACAACAGAGGAGCAGAATAACAAACACAAAGGACAAACAGATGAACCCTTACAAAGCATAATTATACCTTAATGATGGGATCTCCAACCTCACCATTACTCAGAAGCCGCTGCGAATGCCATCCCTGCATGGCACGAGCGGCAGCATCCCTTCTTGCTCTACCTGATCCTGAAGCATGAATTAGATCTACCTGCAAATAAATTGTTCACTGTCATTTAATGATTTGGATAATTGCTAAGCTAGATTTAAGTAGGAAGCAGTTGTTTATGATTTAACATACTTCAGTGACTTCACTTGATCATACAACTAGCTGCTTAAATAGGATTTGTTACAAAAAGACCATCATATCTTTGGTTTATTAATTAGAGCCCTGTAATATTATCTTAAATAAAAACAAGAGTTTCCATAAATACATGCTATAGAAGAAATTGCAACCCCAAGTACAGTGTACTAAAACCCTTACAGTCAACCAACTATTCTTATCTTTAAGAAAAAAGAGATGAGAGTTGCAAATCACCTGATTCCCAGAAGCAGGATCTGATATGGAAGCATCAGTAAAAGGTAGCTCACCGCTACGCATTTTGTACTTTTCATATTCCAATAATGCCTGGAAAGATAAATCAAGTTCCAAGATTGCACGAGAAAGAATAGGATCCATGACTCCAGAAAGACCAATCCGGTAGAATCACAGAAATATAGTTTCTTTAGTCGTGGTGCAGAGAAAACAAAGCAAAAGCAGGTCACTTGCAGTACTGGCAATCCACATAATGTTGGAAGAATACAGGAAACTAGGAAGTATACAGGATGGTTTATACTGAATTTTTATGCAGCAATAGATAAAGAAGTCCACAAGGATCGTTTCCATGGCATATGAAGCATTATTAACATTATTAGTAGCTTATTAGAACAAAGATGCAAATGAAGCTCCTACTCATGACCATAGTAGTCAGTGGCGCACAGCGCACAATGGCGCTAAGGGCTCCTGGCGCTGCAGCACGCGCCTTTTCGGAGGATGGCGCAAATATGAGAAATAATCTATATATTAATATAATTAGTATTATTTTGACTAGATTAATGTATAAGGAGTTAAATAAAACATATAAAACAACAAATTCAACATAACAAAATTTCATATAATTAGAACAACCAATGTTGAACCATTGAAGGATAGCAAAAGTCCTAAAGATTCAAATGAATCCTAAATACTAAATAGTTTATCAAAAAAGAAGAAAAATAAGCCGAAGAAGAAGAGGCAGCCGCAGAGGAAGAACCGAAGAAAGAAGAGGCAGGAATGAACAGGTTACTCATGCATGCAGAGCAGATTATTTATTTCTGCTGGAATTCCGTTAATTATTAGGGTTTTTTTTTTATTTGATGGGCCCAGGCCCTTTTTCACAAAGGCCGCCTGGGCGCCATAGGCGGCGAATGGCGCAAGAGGCGCTCGCGCCATGGCTTGCCATAGACTACACAGCTCATGACAATAGAACAGTTCTGCAACCCTTCAAGCTCATTCCTCTATTATTGTAAAGGAAGAAAAAACATATCCACTGATATGCAGGGTCTACAATCTCTGTAAAGAAGAACATATAGGGTGCTCTTTTCTTATAAGCAAAGTATTCCTTGGAAGCAGCAGGAAGCAAATGCCTTTTGTACTCAGACTATGAAAAAAGAAAACAAAAAGATGGCAGCAAAGATAGAAGCTACCTTGTGTGCAGAAAAGTTAAACACATATAGAAGTGCCCCACTGCAAGAAAGCCTAGGCAAGTAATTGTAAAATGAAACAAAATGGAACAAAGTTGACAACTGCAGAGCTTCTTAACTTCTTAAGCTTCGAACCCATCTTCAGTTCCAAAAAATTCCTGTCATTTGTTCCTTATTCCTCTGAATAACAAACTCGAATAAAGATTTTTTTCTCTCCTACCTCTCTCAGTGAAGACAAAAGCTATATTGCAAAGTATAAAGGTGAAAGTTGTATTCATACAGGCAGATGTATTTGGACCACTATCTGCCTTGCAGTGAAAATTTTTATTTTCCATTGATGAGGTTTTGGTGCCTTCATATCTATCTAAAACCTACAGGCGATGGACTCTATAAGGTTAGTCCCCGGATAATCACTGGGAAGAAGTCACAGGTCTACAGGAAAGACCATCACTATCCTAATTCAATTTCCCATTAGTGGTTAAAAACAGGCGGTTCAAGTGCATGTGCTTTTAACCTATAATGCAACATTGTATACATTTCTTAAATCACTTCGGGAAAATAACAGAGTAATGACTTGACTGTAGATTAATATTTTTTGTATGCAGAATCAGAAATTGTTATCAACTAAACCCTATATACAGTATTCATATCGCAAGAGGTTCCACTTTCAGAAGTCAACCAATGTGACTATTTGCCACATCAAAGTTCTACATTGACTAGCTTTTTGTGTAATCAATTACAAAGTTATATTTATTGAAACAATTCCTTCATCAGAAGTTGTTCCTCATCAACCTAACCCTATTTCACTGATTATTTACCACATCAAAGCTCTTCACTCACTAGCCTTCTGGTAAAATAGAGCCAGCCACCCTTGGCCCAGACAAAAGAGTAGAAGTATCTTTACCACACACCATAATGCATATATCTGAGAACAAAAGATAGAAGAGAACTTCAGCAAGTAATTGAATATAACCTTCTCGTAAAAACCTCGAAATGTCCAAGAAACAGTAGTACAGGTCCTGCATGAGTTTAAACAACATTACACATACATCAAAATCCAATTAAAAGAACAGAAAAAGAATGTAAGAATAGTACAGTTCACAGGATGGGCGTGTGTCCTTATGAGCGAGGGGAAGGGGGGAAGCAGAAACTGATAGACCAACTGATATCAATCAGTTTTGTTCATCAAATATTTTCCCCCTGTTTCTGGTGTAGCAAAAAATGCAAACCCCTCAAGCAGAAACATGCAACTGGCCCTAAGTGAGTTTACTATAAGATATTATAACTTTTGACTAAAAGTTGATCCTCACTTTGGCGGCCTAAAGGATTCTCCAACTTGTCGCCACAGCTTCAACGAAGTCACCTACAAAGCGAAAATAAAGATGCAACCTGTAAATTACATTTCATACGACTGAGTAGATCAATTCAGCCAACAGTTCACTTATACATGCTACGCAGACCATGATAGCTCCCATAAATCTACAGGCTTAGGCCAAAGCCTGCCAAAATTTCTCACTCTTCTTACTATAGCTGTAAACTCTCAATCAGTCTAAATATGTTCTGTTAAATAAATTTTTTCTTTTCACTTTCAACAACTAAATAAAAGACTATGTAGAGCATGTTAGCTGTAACTCCCACGAAAAACTGAACTACAGGGCTGGGGTTCTGGAATGGCCCCGATTGTGTCCATCTTTCTAACAATTTTGCAAGTAAGAAACTGAACATATTGAGATAACAGACAAGTCATTTCACCTGACAGAAAATTTCAAATTCTTTGTACATTAGATGCATGGAACAGCTCCAAGAAGCAAAGAGCTAAAGCTAAGAGCCTGCTGATAATGCACAAACATAATTAAGCACTGATAAGTTTGTTTTAGTTTTCTTTTTCTTTTCCTGTCAAGTTTCAAAAGCGCCAGTGAATTGATATAATATATCAGGAAGATGCTCGTGAAATAACTTCCCTGTGTTCTCGTCATACTCAAAGATGATAAAGTAGACATAATAAATGAAAAGAATAAGTCAAGTAAATGGAAAACCTTGTGCATACCTGTTCATAACCACCAAGTCGGATAACTGCTCTCCACAACCTAATGCAAACATAATAAAATACTTGTACAAGGTTCAGATATCTTGAAAAAGAAAATGCAAAAGGCGATGAAACGAAGTGTTACTTGAGGCAATTTAATGGCTCTTGATAAAATTTTGGAGGCTTGAAGTCTAAGCATCTTTCTCTGTGGAAAGTCTCAAGCTCCTTCATAAAAGCAGCTTGCTCCTCCTCTGTTCCGGATTCGTCGCCTGTACCATCATTTGCATCTAATAGAAAAGACTTAGAAGGGTTTCTAATGTCAGCCTCGTTCTTCAGCTCCTCCATCTCTTGTGCTGGCTGTACCTCTGATTCTGTGAAGACAGCAGGTCCCTCTTTTCTGTCGTTGGCCACAATCTCTATCTCTTTTACTTTGCCTTCCACTTCTTCTTCCTTCTGAACATCTCCTATAGGCATGGGTTCATTTTCCAGTTCCTCCTTCCGGAATCCATTCTCCGCCATGGTTTGCCGGATCGCGGCTATATCGGCCGGAACGGCTGGACTGCAATTTGCGGAAGGACGACGCTTTCTCAAGTTCAAAGTTATCACGCGACGATAATGGATAGGGAGTAGCTTGACGCGGCCCGAATGGCGATTTGGGTGGAGAAGTTGCAAGGTGATTTGACGTATGAGGGTTTGAGCAATCAGTTCGACTGAGACTTCTGGTTTGAACGTCTTCAAGGGCTTTCCTGAATTCGCAAATTATTTCGTGTTTTGAAGTGCTTAATCCGTTTTCTGAAAGACAATTTTGAAGAAAATTGCACAAGCACGCTTTAGGGTTTACTGGAGAGGAGGAAGAAACAAACCGGTTCGTTCGATACCAGACGAAGTACAGCGCAGGCCATGTTTAATGGAAGCAAATCTTTACTGTAAATAACCAAAACTTAAACCCCGTAAATAATCAGTTTTAGATGCTGCAAACTATCCGCCATTTCTCTAAAAAATTTCTCCATGGCAGGAATTGCTAAAAACGACGAATTGGTTTTATTCTATTTTCAAGTTTTTTTTTAAATAAATAGAAGGAAAAAAAATATAGATATGCAAAAGTTCTTTTTTAATATATTTGATGTTATATTCTATATGATATAAAATTAAAAATTAAAAATATTATTCTCTTGTGAAAAAAATAAAAATAATTTATCTTCATATGTTGTTAGAAGTAGAGCAAAATAGCCCCCTTAGGGCGAACAATGCACTACACGAGCCCCATGTGCATCTGAGCATAATTTTTAATCAATAAAAATATTATTTTACTTATATATATTTGATGCGTGCAATTTTAGCACGAGTCCAGAGTCCTTAGATCTTTGAGATGGATTTGGACCACTTGAGTAAGGATTCCTAAGAAGAAGGACCTGCAAAACAAAGGGTTAGCACTCCAATGCTTAAGTTAGCTTCGGATTTAAGGATGGGTAAAAATAGAAATGAATGAAAATAGGAGTCCTGTTGAGGGGAATCCGTCGGCGCTAGCGAGAGAGATGGAATTGTAGATAAGAATCCTCCTTATTCGTTTCTTGAGCAACAAGTCTCCCTTTAAGGTTTAGGGTTTAGAGTTTAGGATTTTTTTTTAATTAAATAGGTCGGGATCCCCGTTCCTTCTAGATATCATCGAGAATGTACAAAATATTTTGTATATGTAACAATCCTACGTAATTACAAAACACCCACAAAAATAAGTGTTTGGGCTATGCAAAAATGTGTCCAAAAAATATTGGCAACCAAAAAATGAAATTCCAAAACCCAATTGCCCAAAAGTAGTGGAGGCCATCTGATGAAAGGCCCAAGAGATGAAGCCCGCAGACGGCCAGCCCACTTGAAGTTCAAGCTGAAGGTCCAATGTGTTTTGCTGTTGGCGGCCCGATTAGAAGGTGGCCCAGTATTAACAAGAGCATGAGCATCCAAGAGCAGCCCAAAGCAACAGTAGTGGCCCAGTATTGAAAAAACAGCTGAAATGGTTCGGCCCAGTTACACGGTTCTAGAGAAAAGGCACAGCCCAGCGTGCCCAATGCAGAGTCAGCCCAGCGAGGAAGGGGTGTCTACAGACCAATTCTATTTGGTCCATTTCTGAAAAAAAGCAGCCCAGCACTATTGTTCCAAGAAAATTAGAGTAGCAGCCCAATGTGTTCTTTTTCTTTTTCTTCTCTTTTTTTCTTCTTTTTCCTTTTTCCTTTCTCTTTTGCCGTTTGTCCCTCTTTCTTCCTTCTCCTTTTCATCTGTTTCCTGCTTTTTCCTTCTTCTTCATTTTCTGCCAAACCCGTTTTTGCCACCAACAAAATTTGCTCCTTTAAAACATCAAACAAACACCATAGAAGGTTCCATGCTCTTGGGAAATAAAGTTCAAGACAGAGAATAAAGTTCAAGACAGAGAGAAAGATCCAATATTGCATCCAAGATAGACAACAGAGCATTGGGTTAATTTGAACAATTGAAAAGGGTTGAAACACTTCAATTAATTGAAACCAAAAAAACTTGATTTTGAGCTAAGAGATTTGGGGAGCCAAAGTACAACCATGAACCAATGTGCCACCAAGATAACAAAAAATGGGGTGCATAGAGAGAGTATGTATTTTGAGTGTAGGACCAACATAAGTGATTGTGCAAGTGTAACTAACGTGAGCCTTATGAAAGAAGAGAGTAAGTCACAAAGCGTGTAAGCTGAAAAAAGAGGTGATGAATGAGACCATCAATGAAGCCTAGTGCTTTTGTTCCTATTCCCCGATTTGTGAGATGAAAGGTCGCAAGATCGCGAACCTTTCAGCTTTTAACGAAGAGAAAGAGGCCAATGAAGCGCTCTAATACACAGGAGTGACTGTACATCAGGGGCAATCGATGACCGGGGATGTGCAGAAAATTCTGACAAAATCCCAACCTTATGAGACAACAGAGTTGCTGCAGCAGAGGCAGAAATAGGTGGTACCAGTATGTCCATCTGCAGCAGGAACCAAAGTTAATTGAGAGCATGACAAATGATAGGAGCGGTTTAGAAAACTCCCTGAACTGAGATGAATCCTCATCACATTAGAGCCGTTTGAGGGTGCTTGCTGCAGCAGCACCAATAGTTGCTTCAACAAGGCCAAAACAGCAGCTGCAGCAACATAGCTATTTCCATGAATTCCCTTCAGTTATGGGCTCGCAACCGTGACTAACCTGAGGGTTGTTTATTCGACCACAAAGGATGGCCAGCTGAAGGTTTTTGTTGGAGCATTCATATGGCTGTGGGTTTCCAATCACTGATAGCCTATTAATCTGCACAAAGTTAACACTGTTAGGGGTAAAGGAAAACAGTAAATTAGGGGCCATTGCAAGAAAAACTCCCTTTTTGAATCTCCCAAGATGGTGCTTGTCGACGAACTATTATGCAGCTGAGACTGCGCCTGCAGCAGTAGCAGAAAAACAACAGCTGTAGAAAAACAACAAGAAGAAAACCTCTGTTTGATGCAGCATTGCAGAATTTGCAGCAACAAGCAGAGTTTGCTGCATCAGTACAGAACTTGCAGCAGCAGGAGGTGGCTGTTTGGAGCGAAGAACAGCAGTAACAGAAGCACTGCAGCAGAGAAGGACGACAGCAGCAGCAGCAAAGATCTGCAGCAACAAGGGAAAGCCAACAGTAAAGGCGCACTAGCAGCAGAAATAAACAGCAGAAAAATGAGAAAGCAGAGGACTCCCTAAAAATTTTGAGGATTCACTTGGTACGGATGTAGGGAAATCCTTGTCGATCACATTCAATGATCCCCACGAGTAGTCCTTGGAGCTCCTCTCCTCTCAAGAGTTTAGAGCTATTTGTAGAGCATGTGAGGTTAGCAAGATAATCAGCTGCTTTGTTCCCCTCTCAGTAGATATGCGTGATTTTGTACACCACATTTTTCAGCATCAAGCGAATGTGTGTGAGCATGTGCTTAAGTAGTCAATGTGCTTTCTCGGATTGCTGAATGAGATGGAGGATGCAATTCGCGTCAACCTCAATTTAGATCCGTGGAATGTTTTCAGTTTGACAGAGTTGGAGGGCTTTAAACAGGGCGAAAACCTCCGCAAACGTATTATTTGTTTCTCCAAGAACTTCATAAAATGCAAATATAACTCCTACCTCCCCATCACTTGCAATTCCTTTTGCTCCAGCACGTGCCCGGTTTCCTTTAGAGGCATCATCTGTGTTGATTTTGACCCATCCAAGCTCCGGTTTGGCCCACTTAACGATCTTGATTTTAGACTTGTAGCTTGATCCAAGCTCGAGTCCCATGGATTTCGCCACGAATCGGTCCCCTTTCCAATTGATGTATTTGGTCGTTTTGCTTTTGAAAGTGGTGACTGTGTGTTGGTGGACCTTCCATTTGATGCATTCCGAGTTGAAATTTTTATTTTGGTGCTTCACGTCATTCCTTTCGAGTCAACCAAACCACATGATAAACAGGGGAACAATCATTTTGATTTGGTTTTGCCCCAAAGCTGATATCCTCCAATAGTTAAAAAGGAGCACGATCTTATCAGTATTAGGAAGGTTCATGTTAAATTTTTTGGCAAAATGCTCCCACACACACCTAACTCCAAGGCCTTCAATGAACACGTGTCGGAGACTTTCAACGTGATTACAACAAGAGCACTTAGTGGCCAATTGGATACCTTTTTTTCTGGAGTTTCTCATCAACTGGGAGTTTGTTGTTGATAAGTCTCCATATTTGTCTCAGTGAGTTTCATGTGACTTTCATGCTAAAATTCCCATCTCCACTCAGCTTCCACAGAGGTGTATCAATGGTGTCAACGTCAAGCGGAATCTGACAAATTTGATGTACCAGGTTTGCTGTGAGCAATTCTCTCAGTTTTGCGACACTCCAAGAATTATTTTCCCAGTAGCTATTGACAGGAATTGTGTTCCACTCTAAGTCCGGCATTATCTCATAGAGGGGTTTCTGACCAATCCAGTTATCGAACCAAAATGAAAATTTTCCTTTTCTGAGACTCCACAGATTTTTAGGGTTTAGGGTTTAGGGTTTTTTTTTGATAAGAAATTAAAGTCAATTTTGTCAAAAAATCATTCAAGTATCAACTTAAGATGGCATTTCTTAAGTTATTTTACTGTACATAATCGAAAGAGGGTCCCCAAACAACTATTCATACCAAGAAAAGATAGGCAGACAAGCTCCATGCTCCATTTCAGCGTTGCATCACAATTCTAATGATGATCATCATGGCCTTCCCAAGTATGCCTCCAACCCAACACCACAGGGTTTAAGGTTTGGGGTTTGGGGTTTTGGGGTTTTGGGTTTGGGGTTTTGGGGTTTGGGGGTTGGGGTTGGGGGTTGGGGTTTGGGGTTTGGGATTTGGGGTTTGGGGTGAGGGTTTAGGGTTTAGGGTTAGGGTTAGGGTTTGGGGTTTTGGGGTTTGGGGGTTGGGGTTGGGGGTTGGGGTTTGGGGTTTGGGATTTGGGGTTTGGGGTGAGGGTTTAGGGTTTAGGGTTAGGGTTAGGGTTTGGGTTTGGGGTTTTGGGGTTTGGGGGTTGGGGTTGGGGGTTGGGGTTTGTGGTTTGGGATTAGGGTTTAGGGTTTAGGGTTTGGGGTTTGGGGTTTGGGTTTTGGGTTTTGGGTTTAGGGTTTAGGGTTTAGGGGTTAGGGGTTTGGGGTTTGGGGTTTGGGGTTTGGGGTTTAGGGGTTTAGGGGTTAGGGGTTAGGGGTTAGGGGTTGAGGGGTTGAGGGGTTAGGGGTTAGGGTTTAGGGTTTAGGGTTTAGGGTTTAGGGTTTAGGGTTTTAGGGTTTAGGGTTTAGGGTTTAGGGTTTAGGGTTTAGGGTTTAGGGTTTAGGGTTTTTTTTTTTTTAATCAAAACACCCGAAGGTGGGGGATGCTTGTCGGGGTCCCCATCCCATTTTCATTAAAAAGTAAATAACAGATACATTACATTAAGAAAGCATGAAGGAAGGAGTACTACTCCTTAACATTGAGAAACAACATATAGTTAAAAGTTTCTAAGCGGTTGCATTGTCCCAGTGGGTGCGGCGATGTCTGTATTTTCGTAGCGGGGTTGGAGAAGGAACAAGGAACTGTTCTCCTTCCTCTGTTGCATCTGGATTAAGGTTCAGCGAGCAAACTGGATCCTGGATCTTTAACGGCTTTGGGCTACCCGGGTTGACATCATCGTCTTCCCCTTCTGATTCATCAGTGTCATCCCATTCCTTCAGTGGTCGAGCAGTCATTCCAAAAAATTTCAGACTTCTGAAGAGTTTGGAGGCCTGTTGAAGGTTAATCCGTTTCTTTCTCTTTTGGATTTCCACTCCCCCAATCGGAAAATATACATCACCCACAACCAAATTCTCGAAAGGCAAATCAGTCTCCACAATATGTTCCACAGTTTCCTCACCCATTTTATCGACCTCACAGGTAATATCAACATGCTCATCATTCATCACGATGTTATCATCATGCTCATCATGCTCACCATGTTTACCACTATCAACATTGTCATTAGAGAGGTTAGTAGAATACCTGCTTTTGAAGCATTCACCCCTTTCAAATGTCTTGGCTTTTTCAGTCACCACTTGTTCCTCCGTTCCCATTGTCTCCTTCCCTTTTGACTTCTTGGCTCGTGGAGGGGGGCGGGGGGCATTGCCCATTGTGTAGCACTCCAAGTCGTCGTGACCAACGTGTTTACAAAGGTTGCAATATTTTGGAAGTTGCTCATATTCTACTTTCTGATGAATTGTGACTCCATTGATTTGTAGGTTGAAACCCTCCACAAGTGGCTTGGTAAGATCAATCTCAATGCCAATTCTAGCGTGAGAGAGCTTGGATTGATTCAACGTGCAGTCATCGATTTGAAGTGGTGTTCCTATCATGTTTGCTACCGCAAATAGAGCATCCTTATGAAACAAATGAGCTGGGAGTTCAGGAAAACGTACCCAAACCGGAATAATAGAGGATTCCTGAGCCGGTGTGAACGACGGTGTCCATTTGAAAATGCGCATCGAAAATCCTTGAATGTGCCAAATTCTTCTCAGCCAAAGATAGGAGAAGTCGGAATCATTAGAGTTTAGGGTTTAGGGTTTGGGGTTTGGGGTTTAGGGTTTGGGGTTTGGGGTTTGGGGTTTGGGGTTTGGGGTTTAGGGTTTAGGGTTTCGGGTTTAGGGTTTAGGGTTTAGGGTTTTTTTTTTTAATCAGAACACCCGAAGGTGGGGGATGCTTATCGGGGTCCCCATCCCATCTTTATTAAAAATAAAGCACAGTCAGAATTACAACATAAATTCAATTAAAGATAAATGGAGGAGTACTAATCCTTTACATTGTGATACGATATCAGGTTTTTTGTTTCTTCCATTTTTTCTTGATTCTATCTGTCTGAATTCTTGGACCGCACGAGCCACTCCTCTGTTTCATAACTCGAATTTTCTCCTCCGTGTGCCTGACCAGGTACTCCGGTATCTCGTCTACGCGAAATTGATTCCTAGGCAGTCTGGCTGGAGAGGCCAGTTCCTGTAGCAGCTGCTCTGCCGAATCTGTATCGACAGGGTTGCGATTGGTCGAGCAAATCGGGTCGCAGATCTTTAATGGTTTGGCATTACTGACCAAACTCTCGCCCTCATCTTGATTCTGTTGGAGAAGCATGGTAGCATTTCCCACTTGTATCCAATTTTCTTCAGCCATTCTATTTTCCGAATTCTCATAACCCATTTTTCCCTCCTCACATGTGGTGTTAGCAATATCAACAGAAACAATATTTTAATCCACGCTAGCCATAGAATCAGTTTTGTGTTCAGTTTGGTACCTGGGGTCCTTTGCAGGCTGGTCCATCATCTTTGAGCTCTCACCAGTTTCCTTTGCCACTGCTTTGCCTCGCCCGAACTCTTCAGCAACCTTCTTTCCAGCACGATTGCTCTGCTTCCGGGGAGGTGGCTTGGGAGCATCGCCTTTTGAATAGCAGTCTGAGTCTCGATGCCCAACATGTTTGCACAACGAGCAGTAGTGTGGGATATCCTCGTACTCAATACGCTGAACAATAGTTGCCCCACAAATCTGGATTTGAAAATCCTCAAGGCGCGGTTTGAGAAGATCCAATTCAATGCATGCCCTTGCCTTGGAGAGCTTGGACTGATTGAGTGTGGCATCGTCAATTTGCAGAGGAGTTCCAATCATGCTCGCCACCGTAAATAGAACATCCTTGCGGAACAAATGTGCTGGTAGCTCCGGAAAACTAACCCAAACCGGTACAATTGATGACTCCTTTGACGGTGTGAAAGTAGGAGTCCACTTGAAAACGCGCATTGGATACCCTTGGATATACCAAATACGCCGCAGCCACAGGCGAGTATAATCTGCTTCACAGGATAATGAAATTAAGACATGCCTGTTATTTAGCATACTAACCGTGAATTTATTTTTTATGCCAGTTCCCGCGATCAGTTTGTGCAGCATGCTGTATGAGGGTGCTCCATGCGAAAATTTTCCGACGAGCGCGAATCTGAATGGAGCTGCAAGGAATTGGGTCTCGGCGTCTGTAAACTGCAATGTTAGACCATTGTCTCCCGTCAAAACTGTTCCGAAAGCGGTCGGAGGCGAGTCCGCAGGAAAATATTTGTGCGGTGCTGGTGTTGCGGGTTTCGAGGCCCGTGTTGGTGCAAGGACTTCAGCGAATGTTTTCTTCGGAAGATTCGGTGTCGGAATCGAGGAAGACGGGTGCTGAACATGTTCGGTTGACTGGGTTGACCGGGTCAACACGGTCAAAGGAGGGTTGACCGTTGACCGAGTCAACTCGGTCAAAGGAGGCTCAAGGACGACGGCTGCCGGAGGAAAGGCTGCGGCCGGAGCTCCGATGTCGATTTCTGGGCGGACGGGAGGCTTCTCCATGACGAGGCGACTGCAATGGTGTAGCTCCGCCAGTGAACCGACGGCGGACGGCGGCGGAACGGCGGTGCGACGGGCGGCGATCGCGCGAACGGGAGATTTGCAAGAACTCGGCACACAGGTGATGAAACTTGACGAAACCGGTCCCAATCGACTCGCCTTGAGGAGAGGATTCCAACCGTGGTGGTCCGCGACCGTGGGTCGCCGTGACGGCGGAGAATCGACGGCGGAAGTGATCGGTGGTCGAGGACTTAGCCCATCGTCGTGCGTGCATGAAACCTCAAATTGTTTGAGGGGAATTGTAGAGCTCATCAAGCCGATCAAAATGGTATATAACGCGGCCGGTAACTCGCCGGGAAACGGCCGGATTTTTAGAGAGAAGCCGGCGGCGAATCAGCAGCGATTTGGGCGCGATTTCTGCAACTTTGACGGGCGCGTACGGTGACGTCCGGTGGCCGTTCAGAGCGAAACCACCATGGTTGTGACGGGTTCTCAGAGGCGCATCTAGTGGTGGTGCGCGTGTGGCTTCACTCGCCGGTGGAATTTTCCGGCGACCGTCCGGCGGCGGCGCGGCGGTGACGCCGCGGAGGAGGAGGAGGTGGGCTGTCTGTTGGTGGTGGTGGTGAGGCTCAAAAAGTGGTGGTTTGGTGGTGGGAGATTTAGTGTGTTAAATCTCACACACTTCTAATGAGAAGTTGAGAGGGTTTGGCCGGTTTAGGGTTTGGTTTGGTTTAGGGTTTAGGGTTTAGGGTTTAGGGTTTAGGGTTTTTTTTTTTGGTCAAAACACCCGAAGGTGGGGGATGCTTATCGGGGTCCCCTTCCCATCTTATTAAAAAGTAAATAACTGATGTCTTACAAAACACTTAAGAAACCAGAGGAGTACTACTCCAAAACATTGTGAAACAGAAAATAGTTAAAAGTTTCTAAGTGGTTGTAGTGGTTGTAGTGATCCAATGCGTGCAACGATGTCTGTATTTTCGTGGCGGTGTTGGAGAAGCAAAGTACTGTTCTCTCTCCTCGATGTCAGCCGGATTACTGTTTAGCGAGCAAACTGGATCCTGGATCTTCAGCGGCCGTGGGCTACCCGGGTTAACATCATCGTCTTCCCCTTCTGATTCATCCGTTTCATCCCATTCCTCTAGTGGTGGAGAAATCATTCCAAAAAGTTTCAGATTTTTGAATAGTTTAGAGGCCTACGGAAGGGTAACCCGTTTCTTCCTCATTTGGATTTCCACCCCCCCAATCGGAGGATACACAGCACCAACAACCAGATTAGGCAAATTAGTCTCCACAATATTTTTCACAGAACTAACAACAAGATTATCTGCAGGCAAATCACCCATTTTTCCAGCCTCACAGGGAATATTAACTTCATCAGCAGGAACAGAAAATTCATTGACGCTAGTCATAGTTTCAGTTTGGTGCTCAGCGTGGTACCTGGTGTCCTTAGCAGGCTGAAGCTGTTCTGGCTGCTCCCTCGTCTTTGAACTCTCACCAACTTCCTGAACAACTGCTTTGCCCCGCTCCACTTCCGCAGCAGCCCTCTTCCTTTGCTTCCGGGGAGGTGGCTTGGGAGCATCACCTTTTGAATAGCAATCTGAGTCTCGGTGTCCGACATGTTTGCATAAGGAGCAGAAGTTTGGGATATCCTCGTACTCAATACGCTGAACAATAGTTGTCCTACAAATCTGGATTTGGAAATCCTCAAGGCGCGGTTTGAGAAGATCCAATTCAATGCATGCCCTTGCCTTGGAGAGCTTGGACTGATTGAGTGTGGCATCGTCAATCTGCAGAGGAGTTCCAATCATGCTCGCCACCGTGAATAGAACTTCCTTGCGGAACAGATGTGCTGGTAGCTCCGGGAAACTAACCCACACCGGTACAATTGATGACTCCTGAGACGGTGTGAAAGTAGGAGTCCACTTGAAAACGCGCATTGGGTACCCCTGGATATACCAAATACGGCGCAGCCACAAGCGGGTATAATCTGATTCACATGATAGGGAAATTAAGACATGCCTGTTGTTCAACATACTAACCGTTAATCTGTTTTTGATGCCAGTTCCCGCCATCAGTTTGTGCAGCATGCTGTACGAAGGTGCTCCATGCGAAAATTTTCCAACGAGCGCGAATCTGAATGGAGCTGCAAGGATTTCGGTCTCGGCGTCTGTAAATTGCAATGTTGGACCATTGTCTCCTGTCAAAACTGTTCCGAAAGCGGCCGGTGGCGAGTCCGTAGGGAAATATTTGTGATGTGCCGATTTTGCAGTTTTCGAGGCCTGTGGAGGTGCCACAACTTCAGCAAATGATTTCTTCGGAAGGATCAGCGTCGGGATCGAGGAAGCAGGCTGCTGGAATTGTTGGGTTCACTGGGTTGACCGAGTCAACTCGATCAAAGGAGGGTTGACCGTTGACCGAGTCAACTCGGTCAAAGGAGGCTCAAGGACGACGGCTGCCGGAGGAG
>NC_142665.1:7500-12500 GCF_026168435.1 Sesamum indicum
CCCTAAACCCTAAACCCTAAACCCTAAACCCTAAACCCTAAACCCTAAACCCTAAACCCTAAACCCTAAACCCTAAACCCTAAACCCTAAACCCTAAACCCTAAACCCTAAACCCTAAACCCTAAACCCTAAACCCTAAACCCTAAACCCTAAACCCTAAACCCTAAACCCTAAACCCTAAACCCTAAACCCTAAACCCTAAACCCTAAACCCTAAACCCTAAACCCTAAACCCTAAACCCTAAACCCTAAACCCTAAACCCTAAACCCTAAACCCTAAACCCTAAACCCTAAACCCTAAACCCTAAACCCTAAACCCTAAACCCTAAACCCTAAACCCTAAACCCTAAACCCTAAACCCTAAACCCTAAACCCTAAACCCTAAACCCTAAACCCTAAACCCTAAACCCTAAACCCTAAACCCTAAACCCTAAACCCTAAACCCTAAACCCTAAACCCTAAACCCTAAACCCTAAACCCTAAACCCTAAACCCTAAACCCTAAACCCTAAACCCTAAACCCTAAACCCTAAACCCTAAACCCTAAACCCTAAACCCTAAACCCTAAACCCTAAACCCTAAACCCTAAACCCTAAACCCTAAACCCTAAACCCTAAACCCTAAACCCTAAACCCTAAACCCTAAACCCTAAACCCTAAACCCTAAACCCTAAACCCTAAACCCTAAACCCTAAACCCTAAACCCTAAACCCTAAACCCTAAACCCTAAACCCTAAACCCTAAACCCTAAACCCTAAACCCTAAACCCTAAACCCTAAACCCTAAACCCTAAACCCTAAACCCTAAACCCTAAACCCTAAACCCTAAACCCTAAACCCTAAACCCTAAACCCTAAACCCTAAACCCTAAACCCTAAACCCTAAACCCTAAACCCTAAACCCTAAACCCTAAACCCTAAACCCTAAACCCTAAACCCTAAACCCTAAACCCTAAACCCTAAACCCTAAACCCTAAACCCTAAACCCTAAACCCTAAACCCTAAACCCTAAACCCTAAACCCTAAACCCTAAACCCTAAACCCTAAACCCTAAACCCTAAACCCTAAACCCTAAACCCTAAACCCTAAACCCTAAACCCTAAACCCTAAACCCTAAACCCTAAACCCTAAACCCTAAACCCTAAACCCTAAACCCTAAACCCTAAACCCTAAACCCTAAACCCTAAACCCTAAACCCTAAACCCTAAACCCTAAACCCTAAACCCTAAACCCTAAACCCTAAACCCTAAACCCTAAACCCTAAACCCTAAACCCTAAACCCTAAACCCTAAACCCTAAACCCTAAACCCTAAACCCTAAACCCTAAACCCTAAACCCTAAACCCTAAACCCTAAACCCTAAACCCTAAACCCTAAACCCTAAACCCTAAACCCTAAACCCTAAACCCTAAACCCTAAACCCTAAACCCTAAACCCTAAACCCTAAACCCTAAACCCTAAACCCTAAACCCTAAACCCTAAACCCTAAACCCTAAACCCTAAACCCTAAACCCTAAACCCTAAACCCTAAACCCTAAACCCTAAACCCTAAACCCTAAACCCTAAACCCTAAACCCTAAACCCTAAACCCTAAACCCTAAACCCTAAACCCTAAACCCTAAACCCTAAACCCTAAACCCTAAACCCTAAACCCTAAACCCTAAACCCTAAACCCTAAACCCTAAACCCTAAACCCTAAACCCTAAACCCTAAACCCTAAACCCTAAACCCTAAACCCTAAACCCTAAACCCTAAACCCTAAACCCTAAACCCTAAACCCTAAACCCTAAACCCTAAACCCTAAACCCTAAACCCTAAACCCTAAACCCTAAACCCTAAACCCTAAACCCTAAACCCTAAACCCTAAACCCTAAACCCTAAACCCTAAACCCTAAACCCTAAACCCTAAACCCTAAACCCTAAACCCTAAACCCTAAACCCTAAACCCTAAACCCTAAACCCTAAACCCTAAACCCTAAACCCTAAACCCTAAACCCTAAACCCTAAACCCTAAACCCTAAACCCTAAACCCTAAACCCTAAACCCTAAACCCTAAACCCTAAACCCTAAACCCTAAACCCTAAACCCTAAACCCTAAACCCTAAACCCTAAACCCTAAACCCTAAACCCTAAACCCTAAACCCTAAACCCTAAACCCTAAACCCTAAACCCTAAACCCTAAACCCTAAACCCTAAACCCTAAACCCTAAACCCTAAACCCTAAACCCTAAACCCTAAACCCTAAACCCTAAACCCTAAACCCTAAACCCTAAACCCTAAACCCTAAACCCTAAACCCTAAACCCTAAACCCTAAACCCTAAACCCTAAACCCTAAACCCTAAACCCTAAACCCTAAACCCTAAACCCTAAACCCTAAACCCTAAACCCTAAACCCTAAACCCTAAACCCTAAACCCTAAACCCTAAACCCTAAACCCTAAACCCTAAACCCTAAACCCTAAACCCTAAACCCTAAACCCTAAACCCTAAACCCTAAACCCTAAACCCTAAACCCTAAACCCTAAACCCTAAACCCTAAACCCTAAACCCTAAACCCTAAACCCTAAACCCTAAACCCTAAACCCTAAACCCTAAACCCTAAACCCTAAACCCTAAACCCTAAACCCTAAACCCTAAACCCTAAACCCTAAACCCTAAACCCTAAACCCTAAACCCTAAACCCTAAACCCTAAACCCTAAACCCTAAACCCTAAACCCTAAACCCTAAACCCTAAACCCTAAACCCTAAACCCTAAACCCTAAACCCTAAACCCTAAACCCTAAACCCTAAACCCTAAACCCTAAACCCTAAACCCTAAACCCTAAACCCTAAACCCTAAACCCTAAACCCTAAACCCTAAACCCTAAACCCTAAACCCTAAACCCTAAACCCTAAACCCTAAACCCTAAACCCTAAACCCTAAACCCTAAACCCTAAACCCTAAACCCTAAACCCTAAACCCTAAACCCTAAACCCTAAACCCTAAACCCTAAACCCTAAACCCTAAACCCTAAACCCTAAACCCTAAACCCTAAACCCTAAACCCTAAACCCTAAACCCTAAACCCTAAACCCTAAACCCTAAACCCTAAACCCTAAACCCTAAACCCTAAACCCTAAACCCTAAACCCTAAACCCTAAACCCTAAACCCTAAACCCTAAACCCTAAACCCTAAACCCTAAACCCTAAACCCTAAACCCTAAACCCTAAACCCTAAACCCTAAACCCTAAACCCTAAACCCTAAACCCTAAACCCTAAACCCTAAACCCTAAACCCTAAACCCTAAACCCTAAACCCTAAACCCTAAACCCTAAACCCTAAACCCTAAACCCTAAACCCTAAACCCTAAACCCTAAACCCTAAACCCTAAACCCTAAACCCTAAACCCTAAACCCTAAACCCTAAACCCTAAACCCTAAACCCTAAACCCTAAACCCTAAACCCTAAACCCTAAACCCTAAACCCTAAACCCTAAACCCTAAACCCTAAACCCTAAACCCTAAACCCTAAACCCTAAACCCTAAACCCTAAACCCTAAACCCTAAACCCTAAACCCTAAACCCTAAACCCTAAACCCTAAACCCTAAACCCTAAACCCTAAACCCTAAACCCTAAACCCTAAACCCTAAACCCTAAACCCTAAACCCTAAACCCTAAACCCTAAACCCTAAACCCTAAACCCTAAACCCTAAACCCTAAACCCTAAACCCTAAACCCTAAACCCTAAACCCTAAACCCTAAACCCTAAACCCTAAACCCTAAACCCTAAACCCTAAACCCTAAACCCTAAACCCTAAACCCTAAACCCTAAACCCTAAACCCTAAACCCTAAACCCTAAACCCTAAACCCTAAACCCTAAACCCTAAACCCTAAACCCTAAACCCTAAACCCTAAACCCTAAACCCTAAACCCTAAACCCTAAACCCTAAACCCTAAACCCTAAACCCTAAACCCTAAACCCTAAACCCTAAACCCTAAACCCTAAACCCTAAACCCTAAACCCTAAACCCTAAACCCTAAACCCTAAACCCTAAACCCTAAACCCTAAACCCTAAACCCTAAACCCTAAACCCTAAACCCTAAACCCTAAACCCTAAACCCTAAACCCTAAACCCTAAACCCTAAACCCTAAACCCTAAACCCTAAACCCTAAACCCTAAACCCTAAACCCTAAACCCTAAACCCTAAACCCTAAACCCTAAACCCTAAACCCTAAACCCTAAACCCTAAACCCTAAACCCTAAACCCTAAACCCTAAACCCTAAACCCTAAACCCTAAACCCTAAACCCTAAACCCTAAACCCTAAACCCTAAACCCTAAACCCTAAACCCTAAACCCTAAACCCTAAACCCTAAACCCTAAACCCTAAACCCTAAACCCTAAACCCTAAACCCTAAACCCTAAACCCTAAACCCTAAACCCTAAACCCTAAACCCTAAACCCTAAACCCTAAACCCTAAACCCTAAACCCTAAACCCTAAACCCTAAACCCTAAACCCTAAACCCTAAACCCTAAACCCTAAACCCTAAACCCTAAACCCTAAACCCTAAACCCTAAACCCTAAACCCTAAACCCTAAACCCTAAACCCTAAACCCTAAACCCTAAACCCTAAACCCTAAACCCTAAACCCTAAACCCTAAACCCTAAACCCTAAACCCTAAACCCTAAACCCTAAACCCTAAACCCTAAACCCTAAACCCTAAACCCTAAACCCTAAACCCTAAACCCTAAACCCTAAACCCTAAACCCTAAACCCTAAACCCTAAACCCTAAACCCTAAACCCTAAACCCTAAACCCTAAACCCTAAACCCTAAACCCTAAACCCTAAACCCTAAACCCTAAACCCTAAACCCTAAACCCTAAACCCTAAACCCTAAACCCTAAACCCTAAACCCTAAACCCTAAACCCTAAACCCTAAACCCTAAACCCTAAACCCTAAACCCTAAACCCTAAACCCTAAACCCTAAACCCTAAACCCTAAACCCTAAACCCTAAACC